>NC_077229.1:423060903-423225903 GCF_027887165.1 Monodelphis domestica
GTTTTAATTGATTTCTTATGTATTCACATAGCCTAAGTTTTGCAGGACAAAAAAAAATTAAAAAAAAGGAGCCAGTCATCAAGCCAATACCTCGAATAACTATACACAAATGCCCCATGTTAGGTAACAAAGAGGAGGAGATAGGGGTGGTTAGGTGCCTAAGTGGATAGAAAGTTGTGTCTAGAGATGGGATGCCCTGGGTTTAAATCTGGCCTCTGACACTCTAGCTGTGTGACTCTAGGCAAATTACTTAACCACAATTGCCTCACCCTTACTGGATTTCTGCCTTGAAATTGCTACTTAGTATTGGTTCTAAAATAAAAGATAAGGATTTAAAATATAATATTTTATTTTAATATTTTATAATAATAATAATAATAAAACAAAAATGAAGAAATAGTGATTGTAACATGATGGGGCAAATTTGACCTCAAAAGCATCACTGAGACTTGGTGAGATGAAACCTACGCTGTACCATGATTCTGGATGGATATTTGAAAAAAAACCAACAGGGTAGCTAAGATGGGGAAAGTGGTAGCATTATAGATGAAGAAAGTATACTCATGTAAAGGAAATCAAGGAACCAGAGTGGGGAAGCATGATGGTGAGTATTTGGTCAATGGAGGAAGAAACAAAGGTGATTTTTTTGTTGTCTTTGTACTATAGACTATATGAACAGAAAGAATAAATATATGAGGAATTTGGGAATTAGATTGCAAGCCTTGCCACAAAGGCATAATATTCCATTATCTGGAAATCTGCACTCTCTTTCTTTACCAAAAGTAAAATAGTGGAAATAACATGCAAAGATAAAAATTTTGTTTTATTCTACAAATGCATCATTATGAGGTTTTATAAATGTTTTGAAGAATTCTATTTATGCTTTAAAGGGAAAAGATGAAGATGGGCAAAGAAATGACCCAATAGAAATAAATATGGAAGCATTTCCTTTTATTTACACCAAAAGTATATATTTAAGAATATGTCATTTGATATATATGGTTCTTGTAGGTAGAATCACACATTTTATTTTTCCCAAAAAGTCTTTAGGAATATTCTTCTTCTTCTTCTTTTTTAGATATATTTTATTTGATCATTTCCAAGCATTATTCATTAAAGACATAGATCATTTTCTTTTCCTCCCCCCACCCCCCATAGCCGACGCATAAATCCACTGGGCATTACATGTTTTCTTGATTTGAACCCATTGCCATGTTGTTAATATTTGCATTAGAGTGTTCATTTAGAGTCTCTCCTCTGTCATGTCCCCTCAACCGCTGTATTCAGGCAGTTGCTTTTCCTCGGTGTTTCCACTCCCATAGTTTATCCTTTGCTTATGAATGGTGTTTTTTTCTCCTGGATCCCTGCAAGTTGTTCAAGGACATTACATCTTTAGGAATATTCTAAGGAATATTTCAACAATGATTTGGGTCAGGCCATGAAGTATGAACTAGAATGACCTAAACTTTTTTGAGTGCCAAGTATTTAAAATGATTTTTTTTATCAATTGCCAGACATGGTCCTTCAAGGGATAACTGCGGGAAAATGTCTAAAGGTATTAATATCTTTTTAAAATAATGGTTTTGGACTATCAGATAGTCCAATAATTCTTAAATTCTCTCTCGAAGATTTATTTTCCAGGGTAGTTGTTTTTCCAAAGAAATATTTTACATTTTCTTCTTTTTCTTCATTCTTTTGACTTTATTTGATTGTCTCTTGATGTCTCATGTAATCATTCACTTCCTTTTGCCCAATTCTAATTTTAAAAACATTATTTTCTTTAATGAGCTTTTGTAACTCCTTTCCCATTTGGACAATTCTACTTTCTAAAGAGTTCTTTTCCTCAGCGAATTTTTGAACCTCTTTTTCCATATGGCCAATTCTGCTTTTAAAGAAAAATTTCTCCTTAGAGCATTTTTGTATATCTCTTTCCATCTGGCCAACTCTACTGTTTAAAAAGTTCTTCTCTTCAGTGGGTTTTTGTGCCTAATTTACAATTTGGCCTATTTTTTTCTTAAGATATTAATTTCTTTAGTATTTTTGTGCCTTTTTTTTTACCAAGTTGTTGACTCTTTTTTCATGATTTTCACTCACATTTATTTTCCCAATTTTTCTACGACCTCTCTTGTTTGATGTTTAAAATAATTTTTGAGCCCCATCATTAATTCTTTTTGGGATTGAGAGCAATTTATATTTTTCTTGGAGAATTTAGATGCAGCAATATTGACTTTGTTGTCATCTTCTGAGTTTGTGTGTTTTGATTTTCCATGTCACCAAAATAACTTTCTATGTTTAATTTCTTTTTGTTGTTGTTGTTTGCTCATCTTCTAGCCTTTTTCTTTTCTTTTAATTTAAAAAAAGGGTTATAATAGGACTCTGTAACTATGGTGAAGGGAAAACTGTTCTAAACTTAAGGATCTTTGGGCAATTGCTTTGAAAGCTGGCTGTATATAAGCTTTCCGTTCTTCCAAAGTGGAATGATGTATGATGTATGATGATGTAAGGAGAGGTAAAATATATTAATCTCTTCAACTCCCTCTTATTTGTGCCTATTTAGTAAGGGAAACTTATATGATTTTTCTGCTGTTCCTTTAGGCTATTATTTATTTTCCCTGATTTTAGTTAAAAAAATATGATTTCAGAAAGAGCTGAAAAGACCTATGTGAACTGATGCGGAGTGAAATAAGCAGAACCAAGAGAACATTGTGGAATGATCAAATGTGATAGACTTTAGCTACTAACAGCAATACAATGATCTAGGACAATTCTGAGGGACTTATGAAAAAGAATGCTATCTACTTCCAGAGGAAAAAATCATTAGAGTAGAAATTCAGATTAAAAAATGATTTATCACTTGTTTTTTTGGATATATGATTTAGAGTTTTAGTTTTATAAGTTTATTCTCTTAAAAATGAATAACGTGGAAATAGAAAGCTAATAAATAAATAAATAATTTTAAAGACCTTTAAAATTATATATATATATGAGCATGGATAACTGACTCAATGGCTCAATGAAAGCCAAGTCTGGAGATGGGAGTTCCTGGGTTCAAATCTAGTCCAGAAACTTTCTAGATTTGTGATCCTGGGCAAATCACTTAATCCCAGTTGCCTAGCCTACCTTTATTCTGCCTTGGAACTGATATTTACTATTGATTCTAAGATAGAAGGTAAGGGTTTCTAAAAAAATACAGGAGCCATTATCAATGTTTTGAAATTCAGCTTTGCATTTTGGTTGCTTACACAAGAGAGCTAATGAGGGGATGATAATAAGCAGCTGGAATAAACAGAACTAAAAAAATAGATCTGAGGATCAGGACCCTGATGGGTCAGAATTTCATTCTGACTTGGGGGCTCTGAGCCATCATGACTTTTTATGAATAACCTCTGTCTTATAATAGCCTAAAGTAGCTGCGTGATCCATGTGGATCTGAGGGCCATTTTGCCATTAGGCTAGAAATGAGATTTTCGCTAAAGCAGATGTGAGGACCAATGGGGAAGTTAGGCTTCCCAGTGAGAGGAGAAAGGTTTGATTTGAGAAAATTCAGATTCTTCCTAAACTCTTGAGGGAAAAGATGAAGGTGTATCCAGTCAACTTTGTTCCAAAGTGACCCCTACTGGTTTCACTATGATCTTCTGAGTTTTTAGGTAAGATAGAGAAAATGGCAATCTGTTTTGGTGCAAATAGTAACCTCTTTGGCTACTTCCTCTATCATTTAAACCACAGAAAAAACCATTACCAGAACAGTTAAAAGAAGAGTAGCTCTATGATTTGGCTATTGCCACTCGTTAGTAGTCAGACCAGTCTTCCAGTTGCTATAGCTTGCCCCAGAACATAGCTTATGAATTGAACTTTTGATTCTTCCTTCAATGTTTTCAAAAGGCTACTGGCAGGCTCACAGGCAAAGGTTTCAGTTACTCCGGGAGAACTTTCCATGATGATAGAAAAATTGTTATGCATGCTAGATGTGCTTTTCTGCTCTCCCTTAATTCACATACAAATATATTCTGTGATTTACCCTGCATTCTCTCTTCTCTGTTTCTCCTTGTATACTACTTAGAGCTGATTTTCTACATCACATAATAGAACCCTAGGCCAGCAAACTATACTGAAGCTTCATGGCAATTTTTACCAGTTCCATCTTCCCGATGAGATTTGGGAGACACTAGATGCAGCAATATCACAATGAACACAATGGATTCTTTTTGAATTGATAGGCATTGACTCATTTTGGATGTACACATAATTTCCCAATAACCTGTGGGACCACTAACTTGTGAGAGCAAAGACCAGAAATAAGTATTGAAGGGGTAGTTAGGTGGCTCAGTGGATAGAATGACACGCATAGACATGGGAGGTCCTGGGTTCAAGTCTGACCTCATATACTTCCTCAGATGTGAACCTAGGCAAATCACTTAGCCCTGACTGCCTAGCCCTTACTGATCTATTGCCTTGGAACCAAGACTTATTATTGATTCTATGATTGAAAGTAAGGGTTTAAAAAGAAAAGAAAAAAATACTAGTTTATAAAGGAGGACAATTGGATGGCATAGCAAGCAATGAAAGCAACTTCCACCTGAGCCATTTTCCTATCTTTGCAAAATCTTTCGGAGAACATTCCACAGTGCATTGAGGGCTCTCTGAATTAAGGTACATGAATGAAACAGGGCTACTTCTATAGCTGATATTCTATGGCTGGCTACGGCTTTTCACTTACACAACTGACTGAAAAGGCAAAGTGATGACTATAAGCTTCCACTACACTTCTTGCTTATGGATCATAAATAAGTGTTTGATTTGATGAAGCAAAATAGTCTTCCTGGTTTTTCTCCAACATGGGGTCTCCATTACATAAATCAAAAGTAGACAAGATTCCTTGAAAGATGTAACCTAGATAACTTGGTTTGGCATCATTCTGATGATGAATATCAGCCATGAAACAGGAAGGTATTTGGTCCCCAAAGATTTTTGTCACTCTCAGGAACAGTATCTAGTAGAGAATTTAAATGGAATACGGTTTACTATAGGACCTATAGGACGGTGAGGTGTTTGCTGATGATACTACTCCGATTATAACAATCCTATCAGATCAAAGCATCACAATAGAGGTCTAAAATCACTCAAAAATAATCCATATTGGAAAAACTAAGTGGATGAAAAATGATTATTGTCAGGGCAGTTAGGTGGCATAGTAGATAGAGCACTGGGCTTGGAGTTGGGAAGACTCATCTCTGTGAGTTCAAATCTGGACTCTGATGCTACCTAGCTGAGCGACTCAGGGGAAGTCACTTAACCCTGTTTGTCAAGGTTTAAGCCAAAATGCTTGTCATCTAGCGAGGTGGAGTGTCAGAAAGACCAGAATTCAGATCCTGCCTCAGCCTCTTACTAGCTATATGGGCAAATCATGTTCATTCTCTTTGTCTGTAAAATGGAGATAATTTCACAGGGTTGTTTTGAGGATCAAATGCAATAATATGTATAAAATTCCTTACAAATCTTAAAGCAGTGTAAAAAGAATGGATATTGAAGGTCTCTCTTGGAGAAGAGTAGGGGAAAAAGAGGCTAGAGATATATGTTGTGCTTCCCTTCGAGCCACACCACAACAGCCCTCACCACAGGCATGGCCCCGCTATAAACACGGATCTCAGACTTGTGACAAGAGGGGAAAAATTCAGTAAATCTAAGCAGTTTATAAAAATAAAATCTTTGATGCTATATTCAGTGTTTTGTTCTATAGTCTTTCACATCTATAAAGAAATAACTATGCAAACCTTCCTTTGGGGCCAAAGAGAATGGACTTAGAATCTGGATGGTCAAAGGGGGAGGCAAAAGCTTTCCTTGATTTGGACTGCCCTGCGCCTGGTAGAGATCTCCAATTACCTCTGACTGTGGCTAACTCACTCCTCATGGAGCAGGATGTACATTTTTGAGTATATATTTCTCCTCTCCTTTCTAAGACAGTGAACCTGCCCTTAAACAAGATGAAAAAGAATGGGGAAAAAAGCAGTTGGGCAAAACCAGCCAACACAATAATGGTGTCAGATAGTCTAGGCAAATTTCCACACCCAACATTCCCTGCCTTGGACAAGTAGGGAGGGAAATGCCTTCCTTTTCACTATATCAAGACTTACTCCCAACTTCCAGGTCTCCACCCAAACTCAGAAAAAGTAGGTCAGAAAAGAGAGGAAATAGTTCAGACGTTTCACCAAAGTTCTGAGCTACCATCTTGGAAACCAGAAGGATGAAGGCAGGAAGTTTCTAGAAGAAGAACCATCCCGAATGGGCCAGGATCTGACTATTGTGTCCTCAGGAGCAAGGGGATGTGGGCAGACACTGGGACCAGGTGAAGCTGAGAAAGGTTGATGGGGCCCTTGGTCTAGAAATGGAATAAACAATCTTTTTGGGTTTCCGAGTTCATGATGAGTTAGCTAGAAGCTCAGTTTAACAAAGCGCCGGTATACTAGTAACTTTCCTTGAAGATGAATCATTAATTCAGGTGGAGCAGGACCTAGGCCAGCACTTTCTGTTCATTAACAAAGAATGTATTTGTTTGGAGCTGGAGTGCTTTGGCAAATGGGAAAGTCTAAATAGTCAGTTCCAAGAATATACAGACTGCTTCTCTCTTCTCTCTCTTTCCCCCCAAGGAAATCAATCTCTGAGCCGTTCTAATTGTCTTCCTGGCCCAGTCCCAGGACCCCGCAGCCTCAGCTGGCTTCTGTCAAGTTCAGGTGATTCATCTGGAACCTGCCACCTCACCAAACACGCTTTGACTTTTGACACCATTTTACAGAGTTCCAACTTTCTGTCTGATTTTGATTGAAGAGTGAAGAAATGGCAATAGAGTCTGACAAAGGGAGAGCCGAACTAGGCATCAAGGGATTTGCTCAGAGGGACTCGGGCAGGCACTTAGCACTCTCTGAGGCTTAAACACTTACTCCTACTTTCTGAGAAGCGTTGCCACTCGAAAATCAGTCGGCTAATAATGACAGAAGTAGTTTGAAGATTCACAAAGTACCTTAAGTATATTATTTCATCTGATCTTTATAACAGATTCTGTGAGTTAGAGGCTATTATCACCTCTATTTTATAGATGAGGAAACTGGAGCCATACTATCTATCAGTGGATAGAAAGCCAGACCTAGAGACGGGAGGTCCTGGGTTCAAATATGGCCTCAGACACTTCCCAGCTATGTGACCCTGGACAAGTCACTTGACCCCCATTGTCCAGCTCTCACTCTTCTTCTGCCTTGGAACCAATACAGTGTTAATTCTAAGACAGAAGGTAAAGGTTTTTTTTTTTTTTTAAAGGTTAGATGACTTGCAGAATCATATAGCTAATAAATGGGAAGTAGGATTCAAACTCAGGTCTTCCTGATTCCAAAGCTCTCATCTTATTCACTAGGGCACCTAGTTGCCATACTGTCATTTTCTGACCTTGCAGGTAAATTCTGAAGCTAAAAAAATTAAACATGAAAGAGGGCTTTGAGGTCTTTGTGTGTGACATGGGAACATGACTGCTATAATTCCATTATTGATCTTGGACTAAAGAAGCTGGGAAGCTTCCTTTCAGCAGCTAGCTATCCTGCAGGGCTGCCAGTTTGTAAATGAGTGTGCCATCCGGAAAATGGGGATCGCCTGAGCCCTGCAGTTCCTAATAATGACAACCACCGGCGATGGGATGAAGGGGTGAAGATTGTGACCTCTGCAATCTTGACATCTCATGCAATTTTGTACCCCCCACAGCACTTAGAAGTTGAAAATTAGGAAATGCATGGCTAAATCAGGAAAGTCCCTGAGCTGTAGTCTTGGCTCCACCACCAAATCCCTGTGTGATTTTGGGCAAGTGACTCTCCTCCACATTCTTCATTTAAACACCAAAATTGGTTTTTCTTGCTCTTAACAAATGCCTAGCTGAGGCTAATTGCACTGAACAGGGGTGAAGTATGTTTCCTGGCTCTGAGGTCAAAATTGATCCTTATTACAGAGTGGATCAGAGACTCTCCTGTTTATAAACCAATTTATTATCACTTCATATATTCATATATATATATAAATATTTAAACACTTAATTTTTTTTAACCCTTACCTTCCATCTTGGACTCAATACTGTGTATTGGTTCCAAGGAAGAAGAGTGGTACGGGCTAGGCAATGGGGGTCAAGTGACTTGCCCAGGGTCACACAGCTGGGAAGTGTCTGAGGTCAGATGTGAACCTAGGACCTCCCATATCTAGGCCTGGCTCTCAATCCACTGAGCTACCCAGTTACCTCCTTAAACACTTACTTTGTCTTAGTAACAATTCTAAGAAAAACAAGGGCTGGGCAATGTGACTTGCCCAAGGACATACAGACTGAGGATAGATTTGAATCTAAGTCCTCCCAACTCCAGACCTGGAGTTCTATCCTGCTGTGCCACCAAGCTACTCCATTCCCTATATTCTTTTTTTAAAACCCTTACCTTCCATCTCAGAATCCACACTGTATATTGGTTCCAAGGCAGAAGAGTGGTAAGGGCAAGGCAATGGGGGTCAAGTGACTTGCCCAGGTCACACAGCTAGGAAGTGTCTGAGGTCAAATTTGAACCCAGGACCTCCTGTCTCTAAGCCTGGCTCTCAATCCACTGAGCAATCCAGCTGCCCCCTCATTTCCTATATTCTTTACTGACTTAATGGTCATATGTAGGTCAAACACAACCATTTGTTGGCTGAATACAGCTGACTTTTTCTACATTTGCCATCTTTGACCAAGACTGAAATAGAAAATTGATACTAAAAAAATTCTTATTCAAAATATTTTTCTCATTCAATTCAAATCTTATTTTGAATCCTGATTTTGTTTTCTAGTGTGCTAGCTATCCCATCCAGCTTGGGGACAACTGCAAATCTGATAAACATGCTCTTCTATATCTTCTTCAAAATAAATGATTGATCAAATCTGGCCTCAGACACTTCCTAGCTGTGTGACCCTGGGCAAGTCACTTAACCCCCATTGCCTAGCCCTTACCACTCTTCTTCTTTGGAACTGATACTTGGTGCCATTTTCCTCAATGGGCCCAGAGGTCCATTGTATTGGAGGAACCAACGTATTGGTTCCAAGGCAGAAGGTAAGGGTTTAAATAAATAATTGATAAACTATTTAACAGTATAGGGAAAAGGACAGTTTGATGGGGCTCTAACTGAAGGCCTGGAAAGGACCTCACCGGTCTTCTAGTCTAACCCTCCATTTTATAAATGAGAAGACTAAAACTCAGAGATGTCAAGTCACCCCCACCCCTCCACCCCAAGTGATAGGAAGTGGCAAAGCAGACATTTGAACTCAGGTCCTCTTACTGCAGTCTGGTGTAGATCTTCTGTATCATACTGCTTTCCACATGTTTCTCCCCTCTCCTGTGATTCACTTCCATCACCCAAGTCACCCTGAGAACAAACAAATCCAGAGGTAAGAAGCATCTTGGGTATCAGCCAGGTCAATGATCATTTATTAAGCTCCTCTTCTGTCATAAGTACAGTGCCAAACAATGCCCACACAAAGAAAGTCCCTGCCTTCAGGGAATTCACCATCTAGTAGGGGGAGAAGAGAGATAAAAGGGACCAGAAAGGGAAGAAGGGAGCATAATCCTGGTGTTGGGATGGGGCATGAAAGTTCAGATTGAGGCAGTAGCCAAGCCAGAAATAAGAAGTCTGCCCTGGGCAACCTCTGTAAATGGAGGATTTGGTTCTCTACTGTTCACCCTCTACTTTCTCCCATTAGAAAAAGAGAGGCTCCAGAGCAGGGGCTTCTGAGGAGGTGTGAGGACCAGAGTTGATGTGGTCTTGTAAGATGGTGAGATCCTGGAGAAAATGAAAGTCCAGAGGAGTTCACTCAGGTGGGAAATGTGTGTGTGTGTGTGTTTCCTTCATTTTCTTTTTCTTTAAAAATTTAACATTTTTTTCCAGTTTACATATCCATGCAATTTTTAGTCTTCATTTTGTGAGAAGGGAATTTGTATTCTGATTTGATCAATCAGAGATTTAGACTTCCATTTGTTTTGAATTTGGGTCAATTAGCAAGCAGGGAAATGATCCCACAGGCACTGCCCGCCTAGGTGGTGCCAGGCTAATTGAGGAATTGTGATTGGTTCCTGGGGAGAGATGTAAGAGAGCTAGTGGGTGTAGTAAGGATTTATAAGATGAGACCCAGCAGGAAGCTGTGGGGGGTGGGTGGGGTTGTTTTCTGAGGCTGAGATTTGGAGACAGGCTCTGAGTAGTTGACTCTGGGTTATTAAACTAGGAAATTCATCGCTGCCTTTCTATATTTCTCTCTTATTTTCTTTTTCTTACTAATAAATCTAGCTATTAACAGTCTTGTGACTTAAGGGTTAATTACAATTTTGGCGACTGCCCATTCTAATCATTACAGTTTTCTGACATTTTGAAATCCATGTTCTTCCCTCCCTTATGGCTTTCTCCCCTCCCCAAGAAGGCAGGTAATATGTAGGTTATACACATTTTAACACATAATATAGATTTCCCTGTTTGTTGTGTTGTGATGTGTCATATTGCTTAAACTCTAGAAAAATTCATAGAAAAATGAAAATAAAGAATGGTATGTTTCAATGTGTATTTGGACTCTGCTCCTTCTGGGCAGCGGATATCTTTTTTCATCATGAGTCCCTTGGAATTGTCCTGGATCCATGGCTTGTTGATAATAGTTGAGTCATTGATAGTTGATCATCTTACTATTATTGTTGTTACTAGGTACAATGCTCCCTGGTCCTATTCACTTCAGTTCGCATCATTTCATATGTCTTTCCAAGTGTATTGTTTCCTGTTTGCAATTTCCTGTTTGTCATTTCATGTCCAGGTTTCTTGTCATGTTTTATGGCACAGTAGTATTCCATTACAATCATACACCACAACTTGTTCAGCCTTTCCCCAATTAATGGAAATCCCTTCAGTTTCCAGTTCTTTGTCACCACAAAAAGAGCTACTATAAATATTTTAGAACATACAATTTCTTTTCCCTTTTCCTTTGATTATCATGGGAAATAAATCCAATAAATCATTCTTCATTAAAGCACTGTGGTAGAGTGGAAAGAGCACTGGATTTAAAATCAAAAGAACTCAGCTTAAATCCTTCCTCTGCTACTTGATAACTTGGGCAAAATACTTTACATCTGGGGCCTCGGTTTTTCCAACCATAAAAAGAGGGCATTGTAATATATATATTAATAAATATATTTATTTATAAACTCCCCCTCCTCTAAATCCTGTATTTAAAACATTTATCGGGAATAGATTTGGAAGAGACCTTAGAGATCTTCTAGTTGTGGCCTATATCCAGTCCCCCAGATCCCTAGACTCTCCCATCTACTGGATCCAGTCTTGGTGGTTGACTCAAAATGTAAATTTCTCTCTTGATTTATTGCTTGTCCAAAGAATTTATTCTGGTAAAGTCACTAAATATAGGTTTCCATCTCCTGTATAAGCATTCAAGGTCACAAGTGTATAGTTGGTATAGGACAGCTTTTATTTCCCTCAAAGAAAATGCAAAAGGAAAGATAGGAGCTAGAAAACAGAAAAAAACATAGGAGGCACTTACAGTAATTTCTCACATAAGGAATTGAACTCCAGGTTGTCATTGGGGCAACATTGGTTCAGAATATAAACTTATCTGTAAAATTTTACTAAGAAGAATTATTATAGGCATCATATACCACAACTTGTGGCTTGTTAAATAGCTAGCAGTGAAGCAAATTTAATTAAAGAAAAATTAGAGAGTTCTAGAGCAAATTAATCCTGAACTTCCTTAGGCATGAACTTGGAAGGAAAAAAAAACAAATGAAAGATGGAAAAGACACAAAAATGTGGATAATAAGCTTTTTTCACCACCAAGAACAGTGGAGGCATAATATTTGAACTCTAACAACATAGTTGTTATTCTGTGTTAGGAAATAGAAATAGCATTAAAGAAAACAAAAATGAAAATCATTCCATTATTGGTATTATCATAAAAATTGACTCAAAGAATGTCAATAACCACTGACTTATATGTTTACTTTCCCACTTTTCTAAAAATCTTAAGAAAGTAATTCACATATCACTGATGAAAATATTAGAAAAACATCATTTATGATAATATTAGAAAGCAATATGCAGAATTTCAAAAACTTGATTAGACAGTAGACCAAGCAATTTCCTGTTTCCTTTACTATTATATAGTTTCTTAAGATTCAAGATCCCACTACTCTTGGTTTATCGCCTCTAAAAAACATTTTTATTTATGAGAGAAAATTTGCTGCCTATCTTCCAACAAATGTTTCTTATTTGTATATCAAAATTATACAAGCTCACTTGCTAGATACAACCACATCAAAAACCTTGTTCAACAACACTGAGTGCTAATATCAGGAAAGGTATAAAGCAGAAAGACATATATTTGACAAAAATGTTAGGGGATGAATGAATAAATAAAGCATTTATTAGGCACTTACTATGCACAAAGCACTATTCTAAATTCTAGGGATACAAATAGAGAAGTAAGAAAGTCCTTGTTGTCTTATAGGAAATAACATTTTATTTTCTATGTTCTGTGCAGTTCTTGTATTATTTCTAGTATGTGCGCCTCAATTTTTTTACTTGTCATGCCCTCCTATGAAACCTATAGTTTGTAGGTTGTTCCTGTGCATTCTGTATTCAAGATCAATATGTTTTGTTCAAATAGAGAACATATTTTTTAATGTTATTTGCTTTTTGATTCTCTTCCAGATTATCCTTCACTTCTGTATATTTTGCAATCTCAATCAGTTGTCCTTTCTTTTGTGATACTTGCCATCACAGATTCAAGTTTTTCTATTTTGCCAATTATTTTTGTTCTTCAGGCCATAAATTATGTTCTCACGATTTTCATTTCTCTTATAAACATCTCAGAAACAGTATATTGTGGTTCCATGGTCTCCTCAAAATCACATGGTCCTCTGTCTCATCAAGCATTGAATCATTTTTCTTTCTTTGGAAATATTTATTCATAGATGCCAGAATTCATTTACTAGGGGGACAATATTTGTTTCTACTGTTAATATTTTCCTCATTGGCTTATCTGTTTATGCTCAAGGTCATTGAGTTTTCTTTCTCTTAAATCTTTGGTGATCTCAGTCTTTTTTTCCTCCTTATTTTCCCCTATTACTCATTTTCTGATATTCCCCCCATAGATAATGGCTCTCCTAGTGATTCGATCGTCTTCCATAGTAGGCATTTCATTATTCACCAGTGTAGGTGTCTGCTTCAAGTGACTTTTTTTTGGGGGGGGAGGGATGGAGTTGGCCTCAGCTGAATGCTAGACTCTTTCCCTCAGGCTTAATGGAATGCCCAATAAACTGAAAGCAAGGCAAGGATTCTAAGAGGGAGGGAAGAGAAGAGTGAATTCCAGGTATGGAAGATTGTGAAAATGTGTGAAGGTAGGAAATGGAGTGTCATGTTTTGGAAACAGGTCTAGTTTGGATGGAGCATAGAGTTTGTGGAGGGGTCTAGTAGTCCTTAAATTTCAGGCTGAAGAATTTCTAGTTTATCCAACAGGTAAGAGAGAAGCTGTTGAGCAAGGGAGTAACATGCTAGACCTGTGCAGGAGGAAGATTTCTTTGGCAGCTGTGTAAAGGATGGTTTGGGTGGGGGCATGAGGTGTCTAGAAGCTGGAAGATAGATAGCTTAATAGGCTACTGTAGTAGTCCAGAAGAAAGGCAGTGAGAACGACAAAGATGGCTTTGGAAACAGAGAGACGGGTTGTTGTTCCTCCGTTTTCAGAGTGGAGCGATGACATCATGAGGTGAGATCTTGACTTCAGTTGGATTTATGTGAGGCAGAGTTGCAAAAAATGGATAGCATCACTCTCTTCCAGAATTATCCGAGTTCATTGGCAAGACAAGCAACGGGAAGACTGGCAATGGCCCGAGATGCAGTGGATGACTTTGGCATCTTTGATATCTGGCTAAGCTCTAAGTGCTCTACATGTCTTCTTCAGCAGCCTTCATGGCCATTGGAACAAATTGGTCTCATCTGTCCATTCCAATAGGGGAAATGGGCATGTTGCAAAAAAAGTTTTGTGAAGGTAAAACATACAAAACTTGCCATCTCACTGGATAGTGGAGTGAGGAAGATGAAAGACTCAAAGAAGATTCTGTGATGGTGAACTGGAGTGACAGAGAAGGTGATTCTTCCAAAGAAATAGGGAAGTTTGGAAGGGCAGGGTTTTTTCCTTTCCTTTTTTTGGTGGGCAGAAGGATGAGATAATTCTGTGTTGGATGTGTTGAGCTTGCTAATGGAAGTAGTTAGTTGATAATTAGAGGTCAGGAGATTAGAACTGGATCTGTAGATCTGATTGTGATCTGCATAGACAATACTTGAACTCACAGGAGTAGATGAAGCCATCAAAGGAAGGAGTGTCGATAGGAAAGACAGAGCCCTGGAAAATACCCATGCTAAAGGGGCAGGAGGGGAATACTGACTCAGATTCTTCATCTGTAAAATGAAAATCACAATCAAGTGTATAGATTTCACAAGTTTTCTAGGCTCAGAGGAAATAATACATATAAAAACTGCTTTAAAAACTATAAATTTGACTCCAGGTCTCATTGATATGGGTACTGCTTCTGATGATCCTATCGTCCACTCACGCCATCTCAGACCATGTCACTCTTGTCCATGTCCTCCCATAAAGAATCCATTGGCATATCTAACTGACGTGCTAAGGGCCTTCAGAACAACAGAATAGAGGGAAGACTTGCTCTTGTCACGTAACTGGCCCACTTTCTTTTCTCATTTCTCAATCATTCTCTGGCGACATCCTTAACATGGTTTCTCCTGAATAATCTTTAGCTGATAATGTGTTATACCATAGGAATGCCCCTCTCTGCTGCCCTTTGGGGGATTCACAACTATAATTCTTCATATAGTTTCATCACTCATAGCCATAAAAGATCATTGAAAGAACACATATATACACAAATAAATATATACACACATAAATGTGTGTAAGTATACACACACATATTAAAATGGACTCAATAGATAATGTGGTATTTTGGATAGAGAGCTCATCCTGGAGTCCGAAAGACCTGGGTTCAAATCTTACCTCTTATATAAAGGCGCAAGTCTCTTAATCTTTCAGTGGCCCAGATAAATATCCATGACAATGAGTTATATGGTAGCTGCTTATTTGCATTAATAAAAGAAGTTTCCTGGTAGGGAGTTGTCTATACTAATAAAATCACAGGCCTGGTTAAAAAAAAAGAAAAGAGAAGAAAAACCAGCTCCATGGGTTGCCCATTCAATGGCTTATTACAGTCTGAACAACAGGCTTTGAGGAAAATGAATCTTCAGAGACAAACTGTGGGGAAACTAAAAAGCCTGAAGCACTCAGGAACCAAAGCCCATTCCTCTGTGACTCTGCTAAGGACTTTCAGGAGTACCAGCCTCGCAAATCCGACTGTACAGAGAAAACAAAGGCTGGAGGCCCTTTGAAAGCCCTAGCATGTGGCATGGGGGAGGCAGTCTGATGGAGTTTGGGAGGCTGGACTAGAAGCATGATTGGGAAGCAGTTTAGGGGGGGAAATCCTAGGGCTTTTACCACTCTATACACTTAATAGGAGTCCGTAGCATGATGTGTGAGCTAAAGGTAACGAGAATTTAGAGTGCAGTAACAGAAGATGTATCTGAAATATTGAGTCAAGGTCTAAGGTTCAAAATCCTTACCTCCTGTATGAGTATTGCTTTCAAGGCAGAAGAGCAGTAAAGGCTAGGCAATTGGGGTCTTGCCCAGGGTCATACAACTAGGAAGTTTCTGAGGTCAAATTTGAACCCAGGACCTCCTGTCTCCAGGCCTGGCTCTTTATCCACTGAGCCACCCTGCTGCCATATGAGGATCAAGTTTGTTTGTTTGTTTGTTTTTTAAACCCTTACCCTCCATCTTGGAGTCAATATTGTGTATTGGCTCCAAGGCAGAAGAGTGATAAGGATTAGGCAATGGGGGTTAAGTGACTTGCCCAGGGTCACACAGCTAGGAAGGGTCTGAGACCAAATTTGAACCCAGGACTTCCCATCTCTAAGCCTGACTCTCAGTCCAATGAGCCACCCAGCTGCCCCCTGAGGATCAAGTTTTGAAAGAGACCTTGACAAGCAGGCATGAGTCTAGGGAGGGTACTCAAAATTATGGTATATAAGGACTAATTTAAGGAACTTGAGGAGACTCTTGACCCCTGTCTTCAAATATTGGAATGGTTGACACATGGAAGAAGGTTTGGTTTATACTGCTTTGTTCTGGGGGCAGATCCAAGCACAGTGGAAGAAGTTAGTTACAAAGAATCCGAGTTCAGGTCAACATAAGATTAAACTTGCTAACAATTAGCGCTTTCCAAAACTAAAATGTGCTAGCCTGAGAGAGTGTTAAGATCCTTGAAGGAAGGGCTCATTTCAGTTTTGTCTTTATATCTCCTTTACCTAGCATAGGACCTGACACATAGAAATAATCATAATTCTAAGAATAATAATGCTGACATTTATATGGTGGGTAGCTAGGAGGTACAGTAGATGGAGTACTGGACCCAGAGACAGAAAAACCTGAGTTCAAATCAGGCCTCAGACACTTACTAGCTGTGTGGCCACTTAACCCTGTTTGCCTCAGTTTCCTCATCTATAAAATGAGCTGGGGAAGGTAATGGCAAACCACTCCAGTGTCTTTGTTAAGACAACCCCAAACGGGGTCCCACAAAGTTGGACATGACTGAAAATGCCTGAACACAACATTTATATAGTGCTTTAATGTTTACAAAAATGCTTTACCTTTAGTTTCTCATTTGATCCTCACAATAATCCTGTGAGGTAGGTGTTATGATTACCTTCATTTTGTAGGTGAACTTGAGAGAGGGTAAGTGATTTGTCCAAGGCTTCATAGCTAGTCCTTAACTTCACATCTAGTGTTCTATCCATTATGTCTCTAGCTGTTCAGGAAGGCTCATAATACATTCATTCACCGATTGATTGAGAAGTAGTGAGGGGGCCACTAGGTAGTATAATGGAGAGAGTGCTAGGCTTGGAATTGGGAAGACCTGTGTTCAAATTTGACCTCAGACACTTCCCAGCTGAGTGACCTTGGGCAAGTCACTTAATCCCAATTGCCTAGCCCTAACAGCTCTTTTGCCTGGGAATTGATACTTAAATTTAGTATTGATTCAAGGCAAAAGGAAAGGGTTATTAAAAAGAGAAAAGAAAAGAACTCTATCTCTCTGATTCTATGAGAAGAGCAATGGGGCTGTGCTTTTCTCTCTTCATCTGAATATCATTGCATCCTTCACTTCTGCTAGGCTTCTTTTCACCCTCCTCTTCTAGATCCGAGCCCTCTCTCTCATTTTCATCCCATGATTTGCTTCAGATTCATATGCTGGAGATGGAAAGATGAGTCCAACCAGTGAAAAACTGAGCCTAGAGTGATCCAGAAACTTCAGCTTTGGCTTGGAGTCAGAGAGATGTAAATTTGTATTCTGTCTCAGCTATTTACTATGTTAAGTGACTATCTGTAACTGAGCAAATCAATTAATCCCTCTCAGCCTCAGTTTCCTCATATGTAAAGTGAAGGTATAGTATTCAAGAGCCTCTAAATTCCCATTCAGCTCTAAATCAACGATCCTATGAAAGGGGGAGCAGGCTAGGGAGGAGAAGCTGGCCAAAGGATTGGGTAAGGAAGTCTAATTTCTTGACCTCCCACAGTTTTGTGCTGGTTCTGTCTTCCCCTTCCCTGGTGCCCATTTTCTAGATTTTGTCTTCTTTGATGCACAGCCAGTGAAGTCAAGGCCTTCTTGTCCAAAATCAGCTTGTACAGAGAGCTAATATTGACAGCCCAGTGGGTGATGTTGGCTGGATCCCACTGGACCATAGAGCTGACTCAGCTCCCAGGCTTGATTCTTTCAAGGAATAGGACTGGGCTTCATTCTCGGAGCTATAAAGCTTCTTGTTAGGAGCTTGGCTCCTTACCAAGGATTCTGCCTATCTTCCAAATAAACTTCGGACAAATCTTTAAATTGAATCAGGAATGAGGGGGTGAGAGGGGTGGGAGGGGAAGCCAGGGTTTTCAATAGCTTTTTAAGTGTGTCAAGAGCAACAAAAGAATGGAGGCAAATGTGGAAAAAATAGTAACATTAATCAAATGTAACCAGTTGGTAAGGATACAACATTAAAGACCCAGGGCTCTTGGACACATTAAAGAAAGTCTTCTATGTTAGTTTATTTTTTGAAGTGGATCACAGACACTCAGCAGTTTGCATCTATAGTTAAAAGCGAATTTCTTAGAGATAGATCAATAGCAGGTGTGGACTTTAGAAACCACACCCCTATTTTGTCCAAATTACTTGGCAGTGCCATTTCTCCTTCTTGTCCCTAACTTACTGGATGATCTTGTGCTAGTCACTTCGTCTACACTGGCCTTGTTTTTCTGCCCTAAAAAATAGGGAGGTCGAATGAGATGATTTTGAAAGGCCCCTTCCACTTTTAAGATTTTAAGTGCTAATGAACAACCCTCTTGGACTGCCTTGCTTTTGGTAAATCTAATCTACAAAAATCGGAATTTCCAAAACAGATAAATTAAATGATTAAACTTTGTTTAGGGATCCACAGACTTAGGAAAGGATTCACTTTAGGATTCCTTTAAATAATAGGCATTTATAGCAAACTTAAAGTTTGCAAGAGCTTTATTTGAGAGGCAGTGTGTTTGAATGGATAAACAGCTAGCCTCAAAGCCAGGAAGACTTGGGTTTGTGGGTTGCCTCGAACACATTGATTGTGAGACACTCAGCATGCCATTTCTCAATGCTTTGGGTAACACTCTAAAGGTTAGAAGTTTCAGAGATGGTGCTGACCTGCCTTCATTCAGGGAATTTCCTTTCTCTGAAATTCTGTGTACTAATGAAATTATAGTTCCAAGTCTCTATCCTTTTGTTTATTTAATCCATTTATCTATTTATATTATCTAACTCAAATCTTATAACAATTCTGTGAAATAGATACTATAAATATTATTACCCCCCATTTTCAAGATGAGAAAGCAAGATCTTGAAGAAGTTAAATTGTTATTGACACATAAGAATTCTCTTCTTCCCTTCCTATCTATACTCTCCCCGCCCATTGAGAAGGAAGAAATGTGCTATCAATTATAAATGTGATATAATGCAAAACATGGTTCCATATTAGCTATGCTGCAAAAAAAGGTAAGGAAAATAAAGTGAAAAAAATTATGCTTCATTCTGTGTGTAGACATCATCACTTCTTTTTTCTGGAGATGGATAGCATTTTTCATTGTAAGTTCTTTGGACCTGTCTTGGATCATTGTGTTGATCAGAGTAGCAAAGTCTTTCATAGTTGATAATTGTTATAATATTGTTGTTACATTGTTCTTCTGTTTCTGCTCACTTCATTTTGCATCAGTTCATATAAGTTTTCCCAGGTTTTTAAAAAAATAATCCTGCTTGACATTTCACAATGATATCCCATCACAATCATATACCCCAATTTGTCCAGCTGCAATTGAAAAATATTTAAAAGAGATGAACAGGTAATTTCAGATAAAGAAATCAAAGCTATATTCTCTAAGTAAATACTAGTTAGAGAAATGCTGTTTAAAAGAACAAGATTTAAATTGCAGTGCTGCCATCTCTGAGTCTCAGTTTCTTTATCTATAAAATAAAGGAGCTTAGATTAGATGATCTGTAAGGTCCCTTTCAGCCCTAAATCTTATTATTCTCAATTTCAGAGATTCATTCTTGCCACCCTGCCCCCATCCCATTCCTCAGGATTCATAAGCAATCTCCCTTGACCAGTTAAATCAACAAGGCATTTACTAGTCTGGTCCATGTGCTTTACTTTTCCATGCTCCTGCTAGAAATTCACTTCATTTTGTGTGCCATTGTAACTCCACCTCCCACAACTGCCCCACCAAAACAAAGGAAGGTTATTCAAACATGGATAGTTAGTCGATTACGTGTCAGTCAAAAAAATAAATCAGTAACTTGCTCTTTCTTTGAGATTATTGGACAGGTGTTTCTAAATATGGTATAATTTTATGATAGGAAGGATCGGCCAGAAGATATCATGTGAGAAAAACTTATACCTTCTAAAAAAGTTAGTATCTATAGGATGTTTCCCCCTAATTGTTGCTTTTTTATGAATTACATATGGTAGTTTAAAAGGCTTTTCTGTTTTATGCAGTTTATGTAAATTGTTCACAAATAGCACCAGGGCAGGATGTGAAGAACTTTGGAAACTATTGCAATGTTGTAAGTTTTTTAAATTCTGAAGAAACTTAGCCAGTCATCAGGAGGTTAATAAAATTCTCAGGGAATGTAGATGCTTCAGAGAAAGGAAGTGTTTAATCATACAATCATTTTAATTATTTTGGATATTTTCTTGAGTATCAGTTTTGATCTGGGATTTTATTTAAAGCAAGGAATATGGATAGGGTTCCCTTTAACCAAATAGCTCGCTGAATAGGATCAGATAACTGGGCAGCATGAAATATAGTTATCTTTTTTCCCATCACAGTTTTCCCCACTGGAGTTAAGATATTACATGGGTCAGCATAAGAAATTAAATGGGAACTTTTGGGGAGTTTTGTGGAAGATGCATATAATATATGAAGGCTAGCAGATGACACAGAAAAAATTTAGAAACTCAGAAATGCATACTTAACCCAAAATTTACAACAAGGCACTATATACACCCTATAAAAGAAAAAGAAAAAAAAATCATACTTAGTCTCTGGTACAAAGGGAGGGCCAAAAACTTTACATGAATTTTCTGGATTGCCAGAGCATTGTGTCCTTAACCCCGATGATGTGGAAGGATAACTGTACTAATATGTTGGGGAAATTTTTTAAGTATTATTTTAAATTTAAAAATTAGTGTCAAAAGTAGGGAGAATCTGGACTTGGAGATGGAAAGTCCTGGGGTAAAATCCCAGCTGGGATGAATATTAGTTGAGTAATTCAAGAGAAGTCCTAAAACATATTTACTAAATCATAGCTAGGTTGGGATGGGAATTTCCATATCAGAGGGGAGGTGCCTTACACTGAAAAAATCAAAGATCCTTCAGCCACTTGTTTTCTCATAGTTTGAGAACTTGCACACTGGTAGAACCAGTCAGGATTATAATTATTTTTAATTATCAGATAGGATTCTCTGACTGACATTTTATGGTAGATATTTAGGGGAACAAGCCTGGGGAGTAGCAGAATAGGAGGACAAGGGGTTGTTTGACTCTGGTACTGCTCATCCTTTAAGACCCACCTCAGATGCATTCTCTCCAAGAAGTTTTCTGTGAGATTAATGAGAGATTAAGTTCCTCATCCAGGTTCATATGACAATGATCAAGAGCAGAACTTGAGTTTAGAGGGTCCTGATTCTGGGGCCAGCTCTCTAGCAACTATGCTATATTGTCCCTCAAATATTTTAATTGAACAAATATACTATGAGTATGCTAAATGTGAATTGATAAACGTAATGTACTTACCTAGTATATTATATATCTACATTATAATAAAGATGATAAATATTACATATACATATCCACATATATCAATAGGATAAAGCTTTGCTAGCTTTAGATTGCCCTGGGACTTTGGGGACATGGCATGCACACACTGTGAATAATCAGGAGAACTCCAGTTTACAAGGGAGCCCTGAGAAGGCTAAGCCATGAGGAATGTGTAGGGATGGACTTGCGCTCTGGCCCCTTTTGATGAGAATCTTTCTAAAGCATATATGCAACTAGAATGTTGTGTCAAAGATGATGGATAACTGAGCAAAAAAGAACTCACCAGCATCATCAGGCTAAGGAGGAAATACAACTTTTTTTTTTAAAACCTTACCTTCCATCTTGGAGTCAATACTGTCAATACTGTGTATTGGCTCCAAGGCAGAAGAGTGGTAAGGGCTAGGCAATGGGGGTCAAGTGACTTGCCCAGGGTCACACAGCTGGGAAGTGTCAGAGGTCAGATTTGAACCTAGGACCTCCCGTCTCTAGACCTGGCTCTCAATCCACTGAGCTACCCAGCTGCCCCCAGAAATACAACTTCTAATACAGCTCTGTCTTCTCTTCTTTTGCATATATGACTTGCAACCCTGATAGCTCTCACTCAGATTTCTAGATTAGGATGGGAAGGCGATTTCAAAGCACCCCCCCCATGGATCAATCAGCACCTGGATTCTTCAGTGACTCTAGACCTCAAGAGCCCAAGGTAGCTACCAAGAAAAGGAATATCTATCTCAAGTTTGCTGTTCAGATGGAAGAGGCTATAGAGATCATAGAATCATAGTTTTGGAGCTAAAGTGAATCAGAGAGGTAATATATTGATCGCCATCACTTTACAAGAAGAGGAAATCAAGGCTTAGCAAAATGAATTAACTAGCTTAGAGTCAGATAGGTAGTAAATAACAGAAGTAAGACTTGAATTCATATCTTCAGACTCCAAATCTAGGACTCTACTCAATATATCAGAGTTGTAGAATCACACAAAATTAGAGGCAAAAGGAATCATAGGGTCCCCTTTGCCTATGCAACTAACTGGCAGTTATTTTAGGAAAAAAAACATTCTCAGGGTTCCATCAAAAGAATAAGGAAATTAATATCAGAATTTTCTTACCAGTTGTAAATGAATCATAAACATCATGCCATTAGTTTCAGTAAGAAGCTGAGAATAGCTGGGAGTAATGGCACCTGCCTATAATTGTTAGTGCTGGGAAGACCTAAGCTGGTGGATAACTTGAACTCAGGAGTTCTAAGCTGAAACGAGATTGATGCTGATTAGGTGTCTGCACTTGTTTGGAACTAATATTTTGAGTCTTAGGAACAAGGGGATCACTAGTCTGCCCAAGGAAGGGCAAATTGGAGCAGATTGGGACTGTGAGTGGCTACTATACTTCCAGTCTGAGCAAAATGGAGAGATCTAGTTAGAAAGAAAGGAATAAGGAGGAAGAGAAGGAGGCGAAGGAAAAAGAAAGGAGGAAGAAGAGAAGAAATAAGGAGGAGGAGGAGGAAGAAGAAGAAAAAACAATATCTATTCAGGAAAAGGCTTTTCTAACTTAGATGATTTGAGGGCTTCATCTTGGGCTTGAAAGATCTCAGATAAAGCTAGAGATTGTCATAGAATTATAGAAAGAATAGATCTGTTGTTGGACAGTGGATTAGTGGTCATCCAGTTCAATTCACTCCATCCATCATTTTACAAATGAAACAACTGAGACCCAGAGAGCTTAAGTACATTATGTAGGGTTACATAGGTAGGAGGAGATCTAGATTTGAACTCAGGTCATCTAACTGGAATTCCAGCACATTGCTCCATGCTGCCTTTCATGTTCATTGTGCCCTCTGACAATGGGAGCTGGTAGCAATGCTTTCTATGGCAGAGTTTATTCGCTTGTTTCTCGAGGTCCCCAGCTCATCTTAATTCTTTGGCTTGGAGAGATGATGAAAGGAACCTGAATTCCCCCAATTAATCTCCTCTAAAACCTTTTTGCTTTCCTAGAGCTCAAGAGGTACCACATTAATAAGGGAACTTAGCTGCTTGACATGGTAGTATTTGGCCTGAATTCTCTCTGCCAACCTAATGCTTGGCAACTATTGCCCAATAATTTTGTGTTCCTACCCAGCTATGTTGGAACAATGTAGTCAGTGTTATAACTTCATGAATAGAAACCCTGGTGCTATAACTCTGCTTACTGCCCAGCCCCCAGGCATGGGAAAAGGAGCGCTTCTTTGGGGGCAGACAGGGAAACATTCTCATCCATTCTCCTCCCAGGGCTGAGGGTGGAAACGTTGTCAGTGGCTGGTAAGACTATGACACTCTTCGAGAGGTTCTCATGACCTTAGTGTCTCAGTGCT
Organism: Monodelphis domestica; assembly: GCF_027887165.1. Lineage (NCBI taxonomy): Eukaryota > Metazoa > Chordata > Mammalia > Didelphimorphia > Didelphidae > Monodelphis > Monodelphis domestica. The sequence goes on from NC_077229.1 coordinate 423,084,797, forward strand.
CCTGCATCTGGGCTCAGAGTGACCCCAACCCTCCTGAGAGTCATGTAAAGTGTACCAAGTGATTTCACAGTGGGCAGGTTCCTCACTGATCAAAAAGCCTTGGGCAGGATAATGGGAACTTTTCCCACTCCCGAGCCTCTGCCCAAGTGATGCCAAAGCAACTGGAGCATCCAAGTAATACAGCTAATCAGCCAGGGAAATCCTTGGGCCAGGCTGAGAATATCCTGCTGACCCAGGCATGAGAGCAATACAATTAATCTTGGAGCTCCTCTGAGGCATGAGTTAAAGGGTTTTCTCCACCTGGAAGCTTGCCAGGGAAAACCTTTGCCTGTCCCAGTCCATATGTGCAGCCCATCTTGCCTCTACTCTTTCCCTAGAGTCCCTTCTATTACTGATGTTAGGGGACAAGACAGGATCACCACACAACTAGATGCAAATTGTGCGTCCTCCAGGATCAAGTTTGGCTTCAGGAGAGATGTTTGATCTGTGGTACTATGGCCAAGTTGCATTAGATCAGGGATTTGAAGATGCATTCCTCATCTAAATTCTAGGTGTTTTCCACTTTATTTTTACTTTTTAAAAAACTCTTACCTTCCATCTTGGAGTTAATGCTGTATATTGGCTCCAAGGCAGAAGAGTGGTAAGGGCTAGGCAATGGGGGTTAAGTGACTTACTCAGGGTCACACAGCTGGGAAGTGTCTGAGGTCAGCTTTGAACCTAGGACCTCCCATCTCTAAGCCTGGCTCTCAATCCACTGAGCCACCCAGCTGCCCCCTGTTTTCCACTTTGAACGAACATTTAAATTGTTGTCCCCAATACCCAACCAGAATGCCCTTTGGGGCTGGCAGCATTGGGCAGTGAAGAGGTAGACCAATTTCCTAAAAATCAGACCTCAAAGAAAAGGGAGTCTGGAATTTTTTTAAAGCATTATATCTTACCACAATCTGAAACGATCCTACAGAATCTTCTGCCTGTGGATAAGATTGTGGGTGAGGAAAATGGACTTAATAAATACTGATAAAAGACAAGGCATGGAGAGTTTGAAAAGTGGAAACAAGTCGCTGGTGGAAGCAGCAAGTTTTATTAGAGTATGGGGCTTTAAAAATGTAAACAAACATTTACTTTATTCATCAAACTGAAAAATCTAAACTTAATGGAATTTAACTAAAAAACCCAACAATTAAACTTTTCTTAAAATACAAACTTGAAAACGAGACACAAAATAACACCTCCCCCAAGTGCTTTTTTTAGACATTGCGCTGTAACTGGTGAGGTATGCCGGTGAGGTATAGCTACACTATTAAACACACACTCAAAAAGGCAAGTCTGGCTTAGACGTGGCCCCGTGCAGAGCCGGAAGGCAGGGATCTGCTCCGTCCCCCCTCTTCCCAGCGCCCGAGGACATTTTTTGCCTGCCCTGCTCCTCCATCCAGGCACCCAAAGCAAGCACTTCCTCCCTCAGCTCCCTCCAGTAATGGGAGCTCACTGACAGTTTGAATTTGCCCTCTGGGCACTCAACCTCGGAAAAGGTTGGAGGTGGAGGGAGTCTTGGTCTGTTGTGTGAAGAAAGTCAGCTGCGAATTGCATAGTAGCTCCTATTTATGTGTCCTTACTCAGGCTTGTCTGACTCTTCCGGATCCCATTTGGGGCTTTTCTTGGCAGAGATACTTAACTGGTTCGTTATTTCTTTCTCCATCTCATTTTACAGATGAAGAAACTGAGGCAAACTGCACTAAATGACTTGTCCAGGGTCCTTGAGCTAGGAAGTAGCCATGGCAAGATTTGAACTCTTGAAAATGAGTCTCCCTTACTTCAGGTCCAGTGCTCTCGCTCTATCCACTTCGCCACCTAGTTGCCTTCTCATTTGTGTTCTAGAAGACTAAAGCCAGTGTCGTTCTCGTTTATACCTCATTTTGCCCATCCTATGCGTAAGGACTGTCATTAATCCCACTTTACAGAAGGAATTAAGGCTCCGAGACTTGACGACTTGCCTCGAGCTATAGAACTTGTAAATTGTGGAGGCGGGACTTGACCCGGGATCCTGCTAGTATACCCTAGCCAGTCAAAACCAAACCGCCGTTTCTTAGGAGGCTGGGAAAATGAGGCACTTTTAGTTTGGAATGCAGTCCCCGTTTCTTGATCACTGGATCTGTTTCATTTCAGGTAAGTACCTGTGAAAGTGTCTAGAGCTGTAAGTAGTACCCAGTTTGGGTAGCGGGCTAAGAGCGTGCTCTTATGATACTGGAATCCTGGGAGCCGAGATGCCAGCACCCGGCTTTTCTTGAGGAGAGTCAGGTTTACCTTGAGCTCATTAAAGGGAAGGTTACCTAAAGAAGGACAGGACCAGGGAGGAGTTTATTTGCTGTGCAGTGGCTACAGGGAAGATTAACCAATTAAGCAGTTTCTGTGTGGCTGAATCGAAAGTGTTAGTAGAGGGGCTGCTTAATAGCACAGCAGTGGAGAGGACCAGTGTTCAAATCTGTCCTTCGACACTTCCTATCTGTGTGACCCTGGACAAGTCACTTAATCCTAATTGATCAGACAGTTCTGTCTGAGAATTGATGCTAAAACTACTTAAGGAGGGAGTAATGGAAGAAAAGAAAGAAAGAGGTGTTTTGTGACTGAGCCTGTGGTCTCATCCTCCTAGGGAGTTCCTGCTGAGCAACTCAATCTGCCAATGCAGGCCAATACCTCCTCTGAAACTCTGAAGTCTTAGGACACTGGGAAGTTAAATGATTTGACAGAAGGTTTACTGACCTCAAAGCCAACTCTTTATGCATCACTCCATGCTGGCTTTCTTTTTTTTTTTTTAATCCTTGTCTTAAAATTTTCTGTCTTAGAATCAATACTGTGTATTGGTTCCAAGGCAGAAGAATGGTAAGGGCTAGGCAATGGAGGATCAAGTGACTTGCCCAGGGACATACAGCTAGGAAGTATCTGAAGTCAAATTTGAACTCAGGACTTACCTTCTATGAACCTGGCTCTCTATCCATTGAGACCCCATAGCTGACCCTTCTATATAGGCTTTTGAATGTCAAAATGTAAAAGAAATAAACTTAGAACTTGTATAATATTTTTAGGTCATTACTTTAAAATTTCAGATCCTCTATATTTCAGTGCCTAATGGCAAAGCCCTGGCTGTTGCAATCTGGTTATGGCTCTGGTATCCATCATATATCAAAAACAAGGAGAAAGAGTTACTGGCTTTGGATTTTCTGGAAGAGATAATGATCCAGGACACAGATGAGGCAACGATGCTGCCATAGAAGACAATACCTACAAGATTAAGTAGGATATTAGACTCGATGTACTCTGAGGTGCCTTCCAGTTCTGTATCTATTATCCTATGAGTTCATAAGGACTACGTTCTGTGGTGTCCAAAGTGTAGGCATTCAGAGAAGAGAGTGAGGAATATAGACTAGAATTGTAAGAGAAAGTTTCAAGGAAGAAGAGATTGAATTAGGCCTTGAATACAGGATAGGTTTTACATTACTAGAGCATTCACAGGATCTTAGGATTTATAGCTCTAAATCTGCACCAACAGCTACACTGAGTCTTGCATTTCAACATCGACATCTCCAGGGTTTAAAATCCATAAGAAAAGTTCTACAGGCATTATTATTACCTTCATTTTGGAAGAGGAAACTTGGGCTTAGAGAACTGTCCCTCGGAGAGTTGTCTCAGGTTATATCACTGGTCAGAGGTGAGCTTTGGACTTAGGCCTTCCCAGTATTAGGTCTGGCCAAATCCATTCTTCTTCTTCTATACCATGATGCATCTCTACAGAGTGAACAGAACAGAGCATCATATGGTAGAGGCAGGAATGAGCACAGGGAGAAGACTATGATGATCGGGACCAGTGTGAATGCTGATCTATTATGGGCATCCAGTATGCCTTCTGGCAGGACAGCAAAAGTTGAATTGGCTAGAATTTATTCATCCTTTGTTTAGAAGGGAACCAGTGACATCATGGGGGTGATGCCTTGACTTGAAAGTGAATTGGATTTAAGTGAGACAGAGTTGCTCAAAGTCAGCAGCCTCACTCTCTCTTCCAGAGTCAATGAAGTCCAGTGGCAGGACCAAACTTTGGATGACCAGCGATGGCCTGGGATGCGGTGGATGACCGTGGCGTCTTCAATGCCTGACCAAGCTCCAAGTGCTCCAAGGTGCCTGCTTCAACCACCTTCGTGGTCATTGGAATTAATTCATCTGCACATTCTACCAGGGGAAGTTTCCACATGTTTGAGGTAGACAACTCACTAATTCACCTATGGGTTTGAGACCTGTCATTTCCCCTCAAACATCAGGGTGTGGCTCCTATGCATACAACAGCTTCTTGGAGCCATAGGTGAGGATCGGGTAATAGGTGGGCACCAAAGAAGGATGAGTAGCCTGAAAAGGGTCCAACAAGCCCTTACAGCAGAGGTGCTAGACCTCCCAGAACACCCATGGACCCTACTAGAATTTACTATAGAGTAACTGGGATTGGATGAGCAGGACAACAGTTCTGGGCACAGAGCTCTGCAGGTTAGTTTGCTTAGCATTGTCCGACTTTTGCAGTTATTCTAAACTCTTCCAACTTTTTCCAGTTCTGACCATCTTTTGCCTCTGGTTTTGGTTAATACTGGGGCTGAAGTCACAGGCTAGGGAGGAGTCCAGGGGGCAGGAGCAGGATGTATGGTTGGCCCTTGGTCTATCTATTCAAGGTCTGGCCCAGTACTCCTACTGATATTATTCCAGGGACAATAATACCGTTAGCTTCGTATTAGGGGTATTGTAGATATTGTCCTCATAGTTCACATTCATTTAGCATCTCACAATTTACAGATAACTCTCCTTCCAATGATCTGGTAAGGAAGGGAATACAAATATTATTAACCTCACTTTAAGGTCAGGAAACAAATAAATAAAAAGGAATGATCTATTTAGAGCTAGATGGAATAATTGAGTGCCACTAGTTCAGTGCCCCACCCCCATCATGTTACAGACGAAAAAGCCCAGAGAATTTGAATGTCTAGCCCAAGGTCACACAGATAAGTAAGAAGCAGAGCTCTGTGTTTGTGTTTAGGACTTCTGACTTCCACTATACCATGCTGCTTCTCAAACTGTATTCTGACACGTATTCTCTTTCCCATTATTCCCCAACATACTCTATTCCAGGCAGGCTGGTCTTACCATTCTACTCAACATATAGTTATTGAGAATTTACCTTACTCAAAGCATTGTGCTTGGCAGAGTGGAAGAAACAAAGATGAATCCAGTCATCAAGCCACTCACAATTTAGTAGGGGAAATAAACCACATACAAAACAATAACTATAAGGGGTGAAAGGAGGAACCGGCTTGAGATCCCCGTCCTTATGAGCTTGTACAACATGCTCTGCTGATGCAGTCCCCCATGGATGTTAGAGCATGTCCAGGTGATATTCCTGTCTGATTGCCATGTGAAGAAGAGGCGTCTTTGGATTGTCTGATGAGCTGGAATGGCTCTAGCAGCCGTGTGAAGAGAAAGAGATTAGAGATGTGAAACTGATTGGGGATGTCCTTGCAGGAAAGAAGTCTTGAACCAGGCTGGTTGCAGTGGGAATAGAAAAGAGGGATGGATCTCTAAAAGTCTCTGATGTTGGAAAGGCATTTATGCGTTAGGCAGAAAAAGACTGTGAAATGTTACTACCCAAGAACTTTGCAAGGGGAGCCCAGCAAAAGTTAACATTGGAGAGAACTGATGACTGGAAAGTAAAGTTGGCTGGTCATGCAATGAGAGAAAGGGATATGCAATGGATGACCTATGAAAATGTATTGCGATCCATGCAATTCCATGAGAACTAGAAGGATGCTCCTCATCATGTTCAGTAGAATCCTTACAAAAGATGAAGGGGGGGGACCATATAAGAGTAGCATAGGATTAAAGGACATGAATAGGTTATATCTACACCATGGAAAGAAGCTTTTATAAGTTCACAGATCCATTGAAGTATCAAGTAAAGTAATGGAGCATAGGCCAGGATTCTCCTATAAAATTAAATGATAAAATTAAAACTAAACATTTACACAAATTCTCCTTGGAAAAAATGTTTAAATTTCTTCTTTTAGTTAGATTTCTGTCATGCATGATTTACTTCAATTTATTAAAATAAATAATTAAAATTAAAAATTAAATGTAATTAAAAATTAAATTAATAATATTAATTAATTAAATTAATAATAAATAAAATTAATTTAAAATTAAATTTAAATTAAATTTAAAAATTAAAATGTTAAAAAAAATTAAAAAAAAACCCATCACTGAAAAGACACATTTTTAAAAATCATGGTAAAGGGACAATTCTGAGGGACTTAGGAGAAAGAATATTATCCACACCCAGAGAAAGAACTGTGGGAGTAAAAACACAGAAGAAAAACAACTGCTTGATCACATGGGTCTATGGAGATATGATTAGTGTATGTAGACTCTAAACAATCACTCTATTGCAAATATTAATAATATGGAAATAGGTTTTGATCAATGACACATGTAAAACCCAGTGGAATTGCTCGTTGGTTACAGGAGGGGGAAGTGAGGAGGGGAGGAAAAGAACATGAATCATGTAACCATGGAAAACTATTCTTAATTAATTAATTAAATATATAAATTTTTAAAAATTACAGTAAAATGTGTTCACATTATATTATATTCACATTATATCCCTGAAACATACATTTTATCCTGCCTTTCCTAATTTCATTTTGTTATTCATGCCATTGAATATCCACATAATTTTTTGGTGGCAGATCCTAGACAACAGTTCAACTCTCTAGGTTACCTATCAAATCCTTTTTCTTTTAGATCTCCTTGCCATTTAAGCTCCTCATGGGCTCCTCTTGTACTTTTGTGCATTTTCCATAGCATTATTTATAGGTCTAGGAGCACAGTAGGTATCCAATAAATCCTTGGTGACTGATTTATCCATATCTTACCATCTACACCATCAAGAGGACTTAATATGTTGATTTAGTGATTTATGATCTCAATTAAATGAGCATTCCTTCTAGTGGTGCACATCACAACTCATCTAATCTTTCTCATTCTATATAATGCTTGTCCATTTATTGTTTAGTAATTTTCAGTCATGCCTGACTTCATGACCCCATTTAAGGTTTTCTTGGCAGATACTGGAATGGTTTTCCATTTCCTTCTCCAGCTTATTTTACAGATGAAGAAATGGAGGCAAACAGGGTTAAGTGACTTGTCCAGGGTCACACAGCCAGGAAGAGTCTGAAGTTGGATTTGAACTCAGGTCCTCCTGATTCTAGGTCTGGTGTTCAATCTTCCGTGCCACCTAGCTATTCATTTCCTCTCATAAGCCCTACACTGGGGAGTGGGGTTCTACTTAACATGCTGAAAGCCTTCCTCTAGGTCTTTAAATATTGTGTACGTGTGTGGGTATCAGGGCAGTATTTGGGCTATGTATTTTTTATTTCTTTCTTTTCCATGGGACTATCTTCCTTCTTTATCTAGTCATATATCTGCTGGATGATATCTTTTAATCAATTTATTTCCTGTATCACTGGCATATCACATATCACTCTAATCTATTCATGGCCATCATAAATTTCTCCAGTGCTCTTTGGGTAACCTTGTGAATTTCAAAACTATTCCACCCTAATCAGACCATTCTTTAGAAGATGTGATTTAGCTATTTCCTGATCAGTAACAATGGAGATACTTTGAATAACAGAATCAGGTCTTGGAAACTACATTCTCCACCCTACTCAGTTTAACAAGATTTTGAAGGTCTGCATCAAATTCAAGATTGAATTATTTGAGGAGATGGCCTTCAACAGACATGTGCAAAAAAAGGACAGACGTCTGGGCTCCTAAGTCAAGCTAAGCCCTCATTGGTACAGATGAGACGCAGAAAAATGATGTAAAAACTTCCATGTGAGGCACGACACTTCCTGGCCCTTCTTTCCCTGGAGAGATGATTCTGGCTGGCAGCGTGCTAAACATTCTGACATCTTGGAGTGTTGGGTGGTGAGTTTTGCCCTGGAGCTGATTTCAGGTTTGGGCATCTTAGTTGAGCCCCTTTGGAGGTCAGGCTGATTCCTTCCTCCTTCATACTCCAAACCCTTACTCCCTTATCTCCTGATCTCCCCAACCAATACTAATCAGGCGGGGGGTGGGGGGGGGAGAGAAAAAACCTACTCCTTCTTCTTCTTCCTTCTTCTTAATCTTTTCCACTATCAATTAAATACCATAAAATTTGGCAGATGACTTGGGTATTTTATTATTTGGGATTTTCCCTTGGGGACCACTTAAATTTAGATTTTTTTCAGTCTCAACCATAATTTCACCCATTACAACCTACCATTTAGATTATTTAGAAATTGTGGTGTTCCATAATTCACATCATCAGAAATATATTGATATTAAAAATATGGGTTTTTGTTTCAAGGAGACTCTCTGCTGGGGTTATTGAAAATATGTCAATATTTTCCAAATATAATGTAGCCCCTCTTTATTCTTCCTATTTAATTTTGGACCTCATTAACTGTACAAATATGGAGTCTTTCCAAAATATAAATGAGTATTGGTATATCTCCCTCTACAGGTTGTTGGCATATCATTGTTTGAAATAACATGAATTTTTCATCCACTTGATTTTCCCTATGTAGATTGTTAAACTGAACTCATTTAAATTAATTCAATGAGGTTATGGACTTCACTTGGGAAATTCTGCAGTGATCTTTGACTTGATACAAGCTGTACAACGTTATCTGAAATCAAGAATGTCTGTAGGACTTTTTCATCTATAAGGAATCCCTCTTCCATGTAAACTCTTTACCAAACTTCTTCCAGAATAGTGGCAAACGCCTTTGGTGAGCATGTATTTCCCTGTTTTGCACTTTATTGGACACTGATAATTAAAAAAAACATTGAACAGAGTTATTTCCATTATGATATATATGCATTTATATCTTATATTTCATATGAACTTAATTAACATGTACATGGGAAATACCTTATTGGGAAAAACCTATAAAGTTATATTTTTTTCTACTGAATCAAATGCCCTTAAAAAAAAAAGCAACAAAACTCTTACTTTCTGTCTTAGTACAAAAGGCTAGACAAATGGGGGTAAGTGATTTGCCCAGGGTCACCCAACTAGGAAGTGTGTGAAGCTGGATTTGAATTCAAGTCTTCCTGACTCCAGGCCTAGAGTCTATCCACTGCTGCCTAGCTGCCTGCAAATACCTTTTTATAGTCCACAAACAATAAACACAGTGAGATCTTGTATTCTATGAACCTTTCATTCATTCATATGACATGCTAAACATGCTAAATTTTGGAAAGCCTATGCATGTTCTCCTCTCAAATGTTCAGCAAGGGTATGCATGATATGCATATGGGTCACTCATATTTTGTAGTGATGAAAGAGTAGGGGCATGGATTAGTAATTGATGTCCTCTCTATCATTTTTTTTCAGTAGTGATATTGACTATCAGTATGACCAATCAGTATGAGATCTTTTTCTCTTTCAGATGTCTTGATTGACTCCCATGTGGAGTTTTTGTAGCTCTCTGGTCTAGTCCAGCTGATATTCTTGCCTTCATTTTTTTTTAGGGCTGAGATGTTAGAATCCAGATGTTGTGATTCTCCTGTCACAGATGAAGAAAAGAGTTTGTTTTAGAAATGTTAACGTGTTGGTTTGTTCTCCTTTTAACTTTTTCTCTCTCTTTTTAAAACCTTTACTTTCTGTCCTATTAACAACTCTACTGGCTAGCCAAACAGGGTTAAGTGACTTGCCCAGTACCACATAGCTAGAATATTTCTTTTTTTAATTTAATTTAATTTTTAAAAATCTTTATCTTCTGGCTTATAATCAATACTGTGTATTGGTTTGAAGGCAGAAGAGCAGTAAGAGCTAGGCACCAGGGGTTAAGTGACTTGCCCAGGGTCACATAGCTAGACTATTTCTTTTTTAAATTTAATTTTAAAAAATCCTTACCTTCTGTCTTAGAATCAATACTGTGTATTGGTTTGAAGGCAGAAGAGCAGTAAGAGCTAGGCAATGGGGGTTAAGTGACTTGCCCAGGGTCACACAACTAGGAAGTGTCTGAGGCCAGATTTTAAAATAGGACCTCCCATGCTCTCCATCCACTGAGCAACCCAGGGGCCCCCAGCTAGAATATTTATGAGGCCAAATTTGACTCCAGGTCCTCTTGACTCCAGGTCTGGCACTTTTTCCACTGAGTCACTTTACTGTCTCTCACTTTTCTTTTTATGAACTTAGAGAGCAAACTGACTTATTTTGCGTCTTGTAAAACTTCCCACAAATTTTTTCTCTCTCAATGTTTTATGAGGCTTGTCCTCTATAAGGTTTTCATAAATTATATTGTGTTCTAAACAAGGGTTTTCCCCTTGACTTCAGGCCTCTCCATTTGGCAAGAAGATCAAGTGTTTTATGATTGAGGCAGTTTCTGTGGCTCTCTTGTAATGAGCCTTTATTATAGTGATTTCTTTACAGCAGTAAAACTTCCATCTTTTTCCTTTTTGTTTCCCATTTTCCAGCATCATTTACTTGCTTGAATATGACAGATTAGTGTGGATTTAATTGCACATCATGTTTTCTTTCCATCTTTATCCTTTTCTTGAATTTGGTTTTGATTTTTGTCTTTGCTCTAAGAAGTTGATGATCTGGATGTATAGAGAAAGCTGTTTTGAAAACAACTATCCCATCAGTTAACTAGCCAGTTCCCATCTTTTAAGTTACAGTCAATTTCATTTTTTGTAATGTTGTTTGTTGTGATTCTTTCTGAAACCAATATTTAGAGCATACAGACATGCCACTTCTGACTTCTTTAGATTCCTTAGCCACATGTGACTGTATATACATACATACATACATGTATATATGTAAATATATATAAAAATACATATTTCACTATTCTTCCCTATGCCTATGTTTGTCTATTTAATTTGGAGGGGCTTATTGCACTTGAACTCTTTCAAGTAGTATTTTCTTGCTTCCTCCTCCCCTGTAAAAATATTGGTGGATAAACAGAAATTATCTGCTTTTAGTGGCCTTTTTTGATTGAGATCATCATGAGTACTATAAGGAAGGAAGATGACAAAATGCCTCATGAAATGATATTTCTTTTTGTTTTGGGATCCATGAAGAAACCATCTCTGCCAAATCCTTTTACAAACTTATATATTATCCTTTCATTATGGAGCAAATTCCTTATAACTTCTGACTTCATTTGTAGTAAGGATGTCACACTTGATAGGATTAATTCTTTCTAGCAGTATGTCAGCTCTTTGGACATTAGCACAAGGGTTTCATCATGAAAATATAAACAGATTAATGTTTATATGCAGTCTAAAAACGACGGTTTTCCCCACTGGATTTCTTGTGGACATTTCCTCTTTCTGACACTCCATCTTTGTCATTACAGAATGAAAGGATTCAAATTAAGAGCCATTTTGTATTTTTCATAGTTTTGGGGTTTGCCATGGCCAACTTAACTCCTCACCTAGTGGCTACCTCTGGGTGGGGGGTCGGGGAGCCTTCCTGGGTTTAGCTGCGCCGCTGCTTGGAGATCCAGTCTATTGCTGGGACTCTACACAAAGCCTTTCCAGTATGATGAGGCCTTAATTGTCTCGGCTCCCGGTTTTGTAACCTTTTCTGGGTCACGGGGCCCTTTGTCAGTCTGGCGAAACTTATGGACACCTTCTCAGAAGAATGCTTTAACCAAGTAAAACCAAACCAAACCAAACAAAGGCTGGTGGAAATAAAGACGGAACATTGTCTCCTTCCACGCTCGAAGACCCCTGATATCTCTATCTAGCCCCCCTGGGCTAGGGGGACAGAACTCCTACGTAATGCTTCCGGCTAATAAAAGACCTTTTCCCAGAACGGCTCCGATTTTCAGAAACATGAAGTGATTTGCCTTGTACTAACCCCTTTTAGTCAGGGGATGACAGACGCATAAAGGGCAGCAGAAGAGCCCAAATGAAGAAAACTCAGACCTAGGAGGCTAATGCAACCTGTCACTGGAAACAGTTGCTTAAGCCTTGAAAACCATTTTCTCCAGGAAGTTAACATTCGCCTTCAAAGCCTGCTTGAAGCCTCAGGTTCCAGGGAAAAGTCCTCAAGCATGGCGGGCAGCTTGGGGGTGGGAAGGGAGGGGCAAGACCCAACCGAGGCTTCTCTCTGCTTCACTACCTGTCACCATGACAACCAGTCTTGGGCTCCGAGAGGAGAACAATGGGAAGATGTTAGCCTTTATTCTTGGCTCAATGGAATTTCAGTCTAAGAGCCTGTCTTGGAAGGTGATGAGCCAGACCAGAAGGCTGATAACAGAAACTCCTTTCACAATGAAAGGAAAAGGGTTTCAAATCTTTTTTAACTCCCCTTCTATCCAGCAAAACAAGACAACTTTAAAACAAACGAATATCCCAGGCCCCTTCCTCTCAGAAAGTTGTTACGCAAGATTTCCCAAGACTTTGTTTTAGAATTCTGTTCTTTCTTGGAGGACTGGGGGCACTAGTAGAAAATTCAATCTTATCCAAGTTAATGTATTTCAATAAGCATTTGCTAAGTTCCTACTAAGTGTCAGGGTCCTTGTGATATAAAGACAGAAAAGAAAGAGCCCCTGACCTTAAGGAGCCCAGCACAAGGCCTAGCACATAGTAGGTGCCCCATAAATATTTATTGATTGCTTGAGTTAATCTACCAGGATATTCTGGCTGAACTAAAACTCTGAGAGGTCTTAAATGGACAGAATATTGGGGGTACACTTCTGAATGTCTAGGCTTCTCTCATGGCTCTAAAGGCAGGAGTGATCCCCAAGCCGCCCCCCCTACCCCCCAGCAATAAATGAATACAGCAAAGAAGACTGAAAGATTTAAAGGTTATACCTGAAAATGTCTTGTTTGACTCATGGTGGCAAAGAGGAGGGGCACTCTAATGGATTGGTGCTGGCTGTAAAAGAGAACAGGCTTTTCTTGTGACAGCTGAGAGACCAAAGAGTCCATAGAGGAGAAAAAAGCAGTGGAGAATCGGTGGCCACAGCATCAGAAGTGGGGGCAGTGATTAGGAGTGGAGCCTAGCTAGACACAGGTACACAGGCACAAGATTGAGCCTCTATGTATGTGTGTGTGTGTGTGTGTGTGTGTGTGTGTGTGTGTGTGCCTGTGACCCTGCATGTTTCCTGCATAGCCTCTGAGATTTAATATTGTACCACTCTGAAAGCCTGCCTACCACCCCCTTCAGTCCGACAGCCAAAGAGGACCATAGACAGTACTTGAGGTTAAATTAAGACCATGGTCTTTATCTTAGGAGTCAGGGAACTCTATTTCAGAAGAATTTTAATTTTTTTTAAGTTAAACTAAAAAGTTTAAAGGTTTAACCTCTAGCTTCCTGGTAACTCCTGCTTTCGAGAATGAATGCTTTCTTCCTTATCTAGGAATGGCCTAGATGTTACTATACACTAATTTGTTTTTGCTGATATATGTTGTTTTGGAGGCATTCCTATATTCTTATCTTTCTTTTTTAAAAAACGTTTGCCTCCATCCAAGAATCAACACTCTATTGGTTCGAAGGCAGAAGAGTAGTAAGGGCTAGGCAGTGGGGGTTCAGTGACCAGGGTCACACAGCTGGGAAGTGTCTGAGGCCAGATTTGAACCCAGGACCTCTTGTCTCTGTGTCTCAATCTACTGAGCCACCTCGTTGCCCCTTTCTATATTCCCTTCGGTCGCCTCCTATATCCACTGTACTCTTGCATAGGCTATCAATATAGAAGAGCCTAGCTTACACTTTTAAGACCAAGACACTGGATTTGCTGAGAATCTTCAGTGGGGGTTATTTAATAAATGTTGGGCTTTTACTTGGAAAGACTCTAGAACTTATTTTAGGTATGGTTATAATATATATATGTATATACATACACACATAATATATAAACCATATATATCTCAACTTGGGGGGCATCAGATAGCTATTATACACAATATATATGATATAACTATATATGTGTATGTATATGTATACATGATGGCTACCTGATGACTTCCAAATTGTTTTAGCTAAAAGATGTACTTAGTACAATGGTGTCATGTGATCTTGGATGGGGGGGAAATGAACCTTAATTTTCATTAACCTTGGTGTCTTGAATCCCGTGTCTTTTATTTCATGCATTAAAAAACATGATTTGGGGTAGGGCATTGTGGGAAGATGGCAGAGTAGGGTGTGAAGCTTCCTTGCTTTCCTAATGCACACCAGAATCAAAAATAATTCCAGAGAATCAGTGTAAAAAGGGGCAAAAATAGCCAGCAATCAGTAGCTGGAGACAACTAGTATAAGGATTAGATATGAACAGGCACAGGGGTTACTTTGAGGATGGTTAAAGATGGTCTAAAAGGGGCTTGTGGTGAAAGAGGAAGGTGTTGAATGGAAGGAGCCTTGATGGGCTGACTCCTACTCTCTCTCACTTACACCCCTGCTGGGCTGTGCTAACAATAGATGTCACTCGGTAAATTGGGGATCCCCTGTTACAAGAGGGTGATGAGGAGATGAAGGAAAGTCTCCCCTATCAGGTGATAAAAGGGGTACCCCCAAAATCCTTTCCATGAGATGGATCAAAGGAAAAGCCTCCCCAAGTCTTTTGACTTAGCCCGGGAGGGGCCTTGAATAGCACTCTGTTATGGCTGGTCTATAGCCTCAATGAGTTACCTTCCTTTAGGTCCTAGAATAAGCCACTTGAAAAATATCTGACTGTGTGTAGCAAGGTTTAATGGGCAATGACTATAAGGAAAGATGGGGAGCTGGAATGAGGAAATTGGGGTCCTGATCTATATCCCCAAAAGGTCCCTCACTCAGGCAGCTGTCAAGCAAACCAGATTCTCTCACTCCTATTTTAATATTACTGGGACTAAGGAATAGTCAGAGCAGGTGGCAAAGGCAATGGGGAGAGAGCCAGGCTAGAGAGTCCACAACCCTCTCGGGTCTGAAGAGTCTTGACACTCTAGTGAGATGATCTCAGAGGTACAATGTTGTTGAAATGCTTTGTAGTAGTCTCAGGGCTAATCATAGGTAAATCCTCAATTGGCACAATCTCCAGCAAGGAATATGCTTCCTGCCTCTTTGAGATCTCCAATCAAAAGCCCAGAATTCTTCATGGAGCTCCTTTAAGTCCATTCTTCTCTACCAGCATCCTCTGCTACCAATGGTCTTTGGTGTCAATCATCTTTTCTTTCACTGTTCCATCTTCCCTTTGCAATCTGCTCTTACACTAACTAGGAAAGTTTCTGACTTCCCTGGCCTCAGTCCCACCAGTACAGGCCCTAGGGGCAAGAAAAGAGCAAACAGAGTGGAATCAACAAGGCATCTCTGAAACTAACCTTGGAATACACAGGTGAAGGGCCCTGGGAGTAGCTATGTCTGTTGCAGCTTCTGCTTCAGAGATCCACTGGCCCACATATGGGGATTGAAGGAATGAACACTAGGGAGTCTATGGATGCCAAACCCTAAGGACAGGAACTCAAGCCTCATTGCAAACAAATGAGGGACCTTGGAGGCCAAAGGGATGAGGAGTAGAGGTACTTTATCCTCAACTGTGGCAAGAGAGGAGGAGTGAGAAAGGAGCACACACTGGGGAGTATGGTTGCTAAGGGATTGAGGGCCTATCAGCTGTAGTTACTCCCAGGAGAGTGGAGTCCTTGGCTGCTGCCACAAGGGGAGGTGGACTAGTTACTTGCAGTTATGGTGACAGAACTGCCCACAGGTTTTGGTTGGTGCACCTGAGGTCAATCATGGACTGGGGTTTGAGTAGGAGGCCAAGAGTACATCAGACTCTGGACTATAAAAGCTGGAATTAGTGAATGGGACTCAGAAAAAAGAAAAAACAAAACACATACAATACCTTGAAACTTGAGATAACATTTCATAGCACCTTAGGAATTTCAGAATTCAGCCCAAAGTCAATAATTAAGTCTATTGGCCTGGCCACTAAAATTTGAAAAAAAAATTATTTTTTTTAAATGAGCAAGCAAAGGAGAAAGAATCCAACTATTGATAGTTATTATAGGGAAGATCCTGCTATTACAGATAAGACCTTGGCTCAGACTTGGAGGACAATGAAGTAAAAACATCTACTTTTTAACAAAATAGCCAAGAAACACAATGAATGGCCATAAGCTCAAAAAGAGCTTTTGTAAGAACTTTAAAAAGACCTCAAATAAATGACACATGTAAAACCCAATGGAATTTCTCATTGGCTACAATGGGAGGGGAGGGGAAGGAGAGGGAAAGAACATGAATCATGTAACTATGGAAAAATATTCTAAATTAATTAAATAAAAAATTTCAAATAAAAAACAAAGAAATAAAAAGACCTTAAAAACCAAATGAGAGGGGTTGAGGAAAAATTAGAAAAACAATAAGAACAATGAAAGAAAATCAAGAAAATTATGAAAGAAAGATCACCCAAATGGAAAAAATAGATTCAGATACTCATGGAAGAAAATAATTTATTAAGAATCAGAACTGGACAAGGAGAAGCTATCAATTTCCTAAGATAACAAAAATTAATAAAGGAAAATCAAAAGAAGGAAACAACAGAAGAGAATATAAAACATATCACAAAACAACTGATCTAGAAATAGATCAAGAGGAAACAATATAAGAATAGTTGGACTCCCAGAAAGTCATGATAAAAAAAATTTAGACATCATACTTCAAGAAATCATTGAGGAAAACTGCCCAGAAATTTTAGAATCAGAGGGCAAAATAGAAATTTAAAGAATCCACATATCACCACCTCAAAGAGAACCAAAGATGAAAATGCATAGGAAGATCACTGTTAAATTCCAAGGCTCCCAGGCTAAGGAGAAAATACTACAGGCAATAAGAAAAGAACAATTTAAATAGTGTGTAGCTACAGTCAGAATAACAGACTTAGCAGTCATAACATTAAAAGAATGCAGAACATGGAATGCAGCGTTTTGTAGAGTGGGCATAATCAAGAATAACATCTAGCAAAAATGAGCATAATTATAAAAAATGGATACTTAATGAACTAAAGGAGTTTCAACTATTCCTTGGGAAAAACTCAGAACTCAGTAGAAAATTTGATCTTTAAGAAACCTACAAAGGTAATTGAAGAAAAACTATAAGAAACCCAAAAGGTCAAATTGTTTGATTCCTGTCTGAGAAAATGTCATTTATGGGCCCTGGGAATGGCATCATTGCCTGGGCATTTTTGAAGGGATATATATAGATGGAAGACTCATTGTAAAGGTGAATGCAATGGAATAAGTCAAAATGGTAGTGGAATGGACCAGGAGGGAGTGGGGTTGAATGGTTATCTTTTATGGAGGAGGAATGAATGGAGGAACTGCCATGGAGAAGAGGAGCTGATGGAGAGCTGATAATACTGGAACTCTATTCTTATCAGACCTGGGATAAAGAGAGAACAATATACTGTTATATTAAAAACTGTTATAGGGAAGGTTTTATAGGTAAGGTGTTAGGGAAAGTTTTAGGGAAAGGTTTCAAGGAAGGGTAACAGAAGATCAAACTAATATAATAAATAACAGGGATATATTTAATTAAATAAGGATAAAGGAAATTGGAAGGGGATTTAAGGAAGTACTACTACTATTAACCCACCCAGGTGCTGGGAGCCATCAGACCACGACGCCTTGACAGAATCACGCGTGGTAGCTGAGGAGACCACAGAGTGGTCCTTGGCGAGATGTGATTGCCCACTCTATTCCCTTTTACATGACCTCTTTCATCAATGCCCTTTACCTAGGAATTGATATGATTATTACTCCCCCAGTCTCAAAAGAAATAATGCAAGAACAAAACACCTGTACCCTAATTCCCCAAAACATTACCAAAAGATCAGACCCACAAACCCAATCCCAAAAGACTATCATGGGTTAACTTTTACTTAGGCACATAATTCCCAGCAAAACTGCAGCTACAGGCCAAGCCCAAAACTTTCTCATGAAGCTAGCACACAAATCAACCATAGAGGCTCATACAATAAATTCAAGTACATCAAGCTTCAATATGTCTCAGTGACTTGACTTCACAAACCAGTAACTTGCCAGTGGGAGATTCCCTGAGAAATGACCAGTCTAATACTAAATTTGAATTGTGTTCCTAGTACCCCTCATCCTCAATGATATGATTGTTGAATTGTCTCTTAAGAACTGTTGATTAATTATTCCATTTTATTAAAAGCAATAAGTAATTTTCCTTGATTGTTTATAAGCCCAAAATTTCTCACAGGGTAATGAGGAAATTAAGCCACCTGTGATGAAATCATTTATTTTGCATGCTGTCTGTAACCACAATATAAGAATATAGAATGTTAATCAAGTGATTTGTTAAAAGTATCACTTTTCCAATGATCTGTCTTTGAACATGTGTGTTAGGTAATGCAATCTGCATGCCAAGAAAATGGGTATAAAAATAAAAATCAAGCCTGGGAATGGCGGAGCAGTTATCAGATGCAGAGCAGTCCCATGGCTGTAATGACTAAGCTGTCTTCCATTTGTTATTTGATTTTGACTGATCATTCACCACCAGTTGGGAACCCTGGAGTCGCGCGACTGAGGCTGGATCCTGACCGTGGAACCCAGGTATTAAACCTAAATAAACCTTAACTTAACTAAAACTAAACTACAAGGGGTTAGTAATGTCCACAGGGCCAGATTCTCACAAACTCCAGATGGTTGGGTCAGACAGCAGAATCAAGATGTAATGTCCTCACAAGGTCCAAAAAGGGAGAAGGTCCTCACCATTCACATTGTCCACCAAAGAAAAGGGGAACATTCACTCAACCTTACTTGATAATCCAAAGTCCTTGGCAGCTCCTCAATTGGTTTCTTTAGGGAGACCACTAGGCACACCTTCCAGTCTGACTAGCTTAAGAGAAAAAGAGACTTTCCAACTGCCTTCAAATCCTGACCAAGCCAAGCTCTGTGGAATCTTGATCTTGCACAATCCCAGGCTGCCAGCCTGCATTGCTATGCCCTGATGGAAATCCTTTCCTACAATACACAAATAGGAGGGTAAAATTCTTAATGTACAGAGAAACAGGAAGGAAGGCAAATGGTATAAGGGAGGGATTGGCAGGCCCCTTTGGAGAATCAATACTATGTTTTGGTTCCAAGGTAGAAGAGAGAGTGAGACTGAAGACTTTGTGTAACTCGGCCTCACTTAAATCCAGTTAATTCAAAAGTCAAGATGGCACCCAGTAATGGCATTCATTCTTTTAGGAAATGATCTTAATATGACATTGAAGGACTTAGTTCTCTTTGGGAGATTTCTCAGAAAATTTTGAAGACTTACTTTCTATGTAAGTTCCAATGCTAAGTAAAACCCAATGTATTAAGACCAATTCTCCTTGTAAGCACAAACTTCAGAAAACTCAGAGGGAAAGTTGTACTAGACAGGAGAAGAAAAGTCAATGGAACTCATATAAAGGGCTGATGGGAAATTTACATCCTTTGGTGAGCAAGCCATTCTAGCTCCTCTGTCAGTTACTGCCCCAGGTAGAGTACTCTGAGTTGGCATCATTGACTTGATGGTGGCTTCTCCTGCAGTTCTGGAAAGTGTCTAGCAGGTAGCGTCTAGTGTTTCTCTTTTGGGGAGCTTGTTCAGCTCTTGTGAGGAGTTCTTCATGTAATCTGGACTTCTGCCATGGGTACCATATTGCTAATACAAGGGATAAATGCTTCAGAGGTTATTTATTTGTCTTACATAAGACCCCAACAGTGGAAAGTGAACAATGGCTTTCAGGTCAGAAGACCCAGATTCAAATTTTACCTCATGTATTTACTAACCTTATTGTTTTTCAATTGTTTCAGTGCTTTACAATTCTTTGTCAAACTGTTTGGAGTTTTCTTGGCAGAGACTGGAGTGGTTTGCATTTCTTTCTCCAACTCTTTCGACAGATGAAGAAACTGAGACCAAAAGGTTAAGTGACTTGACCAGGATCATGTAGCTCGTAAATGTCTAAGGCCAGATGTGAATTCAGGAAGATGAGTCTTCTTGACTGTAGGTCCAGCACTCTATCCACTACTAGCCTTATAACCATAGGCACATCTCTTAAACCTCTCTGGTCATCTATCAAATGAGGAGGCAGGGTAGGGCTAAAATGGAGTTGATTTAAGGTCTTAATAGAACTACTTTTTGTTCATAAGATATACCTTTTTTCTAAAACTTTAAAAATGAATTTGTCCCTTCCTCTACTTCCTTCCACTACTTTTGAGCAAATAAAAATAAATCCACCCTCATATGCCTTCAATCCATAAATGGCCTTCCAGAGTCCCCTCCAGGTCTAAATCAATGATTCTAAGTATATAATCCATCCCTGGGCCAGTTCTGTTCCCCCTGATCTCTAGTCTCACAGAAGTTGGCTCAGGGGTCAGGAATACTTACCTTCTTTTTCCTTTTCTTCTTTCTAAATGTTTTTGGATTAAAAAAAAGTTTAGGGGAGAATTTATCTGATTGTTAGAAACATGATAAAATGTGGCACCATATTTTTATGACAATCAGTTTAATGATTTAAACTCTTAATAGAACTGTTTCCTGCACATAAAACAGGCAAATTTTTAAAAATTAATTTATCTCTTCCTCTATTCCCCCATTACTGAGCTCATCCCACCTCCACCCCTGCCCTAATATGCCCATAATACATAACTACATAAAACAAAAACCAAATTTCAAGTTTGGCCATGTCAGTCATTTAGTCAATAAGCATCTATTAAGTGTCTACTATGGTAGAGGGTTACAAAGAAAGGCAAAAGACAGTTCCTATTCTCAAGGAACTCAGTCTATTTGGTGGAGAGAACTTGCAAACAATTACATAGAAACAAGCTATCTTCAGGATAAATTGGAAGTAATCAATAGAGGGAAGGAACTAGCATTAGAAAGGATCAGGGAAGACTCCTTGCAGAAGGTAGGATTTGAGATGGGACCTGAGAGAATCCAGGGAGGCCAGGGAGGCAGTCATGGAGGGAAAAAGAATTCCAGGCATGGAAGACAGCCAGTGAAAAAGCCCAGAGTCCTGCCAAACAGAGGCTCAGTGATCCCATTTCTATCCCGTCTTATTAAAAAGATTGCTCCTTTTATCATCCATTCTCTCATTTATCTTCAGTTTTGTCCAACTATTGGCTGCTTCCCTACTTCTTACAAACATGCCCATTTCTTCCTCATTCTCAAGAAACTCTCCCTTGATTTGTCTGTGACAGACTTTAGGACCACCCCCCCAACCCTAACCCCTGCTGTACTACTCTACTCTGGTCCCATTTGTCTCTTAGGTTGAACCCCCATCAGTCAGACTGATAATCTGTCCCTGATAGCTTTCATCTTCTCTCTCTCCTCTCTTTTTGTGACTAAACTCCTTGAGAAAGTCATCCATATTTGATGCCTCCATTCCCTTTTTCCTTATTCTCTTTTTAACTCTTTACTGACTCACCAAAGCTTCTCTTTGCCAGGGGCTACCTCTGAGATGGGAGAAAAGGAGGAGATTGTGGTAGAAGCTCTTTGGGTTATGTTAGATGAGAAATGGGGACAAAGGAAGCTTAAGCCAATTGGCTTCACAATTTTTTTAGAGAAATATGAGGCAATGTTATTAACTGAGAGAGTGGAGGAACTGTGTAAGGTTTGAGGAGAAAAAAACTGAATATTGTGGTGAGTGGGATAAGGAATCCATTAGGGAGGTATAAAAGCATCCATTGCCTTTACTGCAGTCAGGATCCAAGACAGATAATGTAACAAAGATTTGGTAGATCCAGTCAACGCAGTTTCATGATTTTCTCCAGCTTCATTCAGAAGGTCATGAATGGAATGAAGGTAGTAGGTCATGGAAGGATTCCAAGGTGGAGGCTTAGTAGGACAAGATTTTCAGTAGGATAAAGGGAGAAGAGAAGAGGACAGTAGAGAGTTGAATTGATTCACCAAGGGATCAAGAAGGGGAAGTGAGAAGAGTGTAGTCAGTGTAAGGGTGATAGCCTGGAAAAAAACTGAAGGGTCAAGAAACTGGAGTTCATGGGGAAAATGAATAACAGGGTTATGACAAGCTTTCAAGGCAGAGCCAGGGGTAGAATGACAATTTTGATTAGATAAGTGAATTTCAGAGTTAACGAATATGAAGGTGCTATACTTATGTGGGATAGCAAGATTAAGGTTATGACTATCTCTCTGTGTAGCTGTGATGAGGTGGAGGAGTAGGTCCTGGGAGATAAGGTAGTTGCAAAATTGAGAGGCAAGGTTGTATCTATAAATGTTGAAGTTCCCCCAGTATGCAATTCAGAGGAAAGAAAGAACAAAATTAGCATTTATTAAGCATTGTGCTAAGTGCCTTAGCAATATTATCTTTTAATAATATTTCACAACAACCCTGGGAGATAGGTGTTATTATTATCCCTATTTTACAATTGAGGAAACTGGAGCATAAAAAAATTAAGCCACATACTGATGGTCACAAGTAATAATCATCTAAGGTGGGATTTGAATTCAGGTCTTCTTTACTCCAGGCCCAATGTTCTCTTGGCTGTTCCCCTTAGCTGCCTCAGAGAGAAAGACTATTAGCCAAAGACCAAAATCTTTGAGGAAAGAAGGGAAATGTCTTGGAGGACTGTGAATACCAGCCAGTAGAATTTTGATTGGATGGTAGGTATGGACTGAGTGAACTCCAAAGAGATTCAAAGAGGGATGATGGTAGAGGGTGAGATTGGAAGTGGCAATGGGGAGCAAGAAATATAGAAATAAGCAAACTCTCCTATGCTGGTGAGTCAGGGGGAATGAGTGAAAGTGTAACCAGTGCTAGAAAGGGTGGTCAGGGAAGCTCATTGTCAGGAGGGAACCAGATTTCAGCTAGAGCCATAATATGGAATGAAAAAGGAAAAGGCTTAAGATGGAAGCAAAAGAAAAGATAATACCTGTGGAGCAATCTTTCAAGCAAGCACAGTAGGTGGGGTAGGTGGATTTAGAGGGGGACATGGAGGAGGGATTGGGCTGAGGGAGGACAGAAATAAAGGTTTGGGCAGTGAGGGGGATAGAGAACAGAATAATGAGGGTTGAATAATGACAGGTGGAGTTAGAATCATTGTAAATGGGAGAGTATGATGGTGGTGTCAGTCTTTGACAAAGTACTTCAAGTGGGTTATCACCACTCCTGGGGGTTTGGCTTCCAGGTAAAGTCTTCTTAGGATGCTAGGTAGCTCAGATGATGGACCAGTGGAGGAGAGGGGTAATGGCGTTTCTCTTCTTTTCCTGCAGGCAAGCCAGATAAGGCAAACCAGATGAGGAGATCATCAAGGGAACATGACACATGGAATGGCAAACATGTATGTCTCCTTTTGCATCTTAAGTTCATCACCTTCTTATTAGGAGGTAAGTGGCATGGTAGGGCAGCTAGGTACTGCAGTAGATAGAGTGATCGGCCTGGAGTCAGGAAGACTCATCTTCATGAGTTCAAATCTGGTCTCAGATATTTACTAGCTGAGTGACCCAGGGCAAATCAGTTAATCCTGATGGCCTCAGTTTCCTCATCTGTCAGATGAGCTGGAAAAGAAAATGGCAAATCACTACAGTATCTTTGCCAAGAAAACCTCAAATGGGGTTCTGAAGAGTTGGTTATGACTGAAGTGACTAACAGTATCAGCAACCACAATGAGTGGAGTGGTTCAACTACATTCTTTTGAATTTGTCAGTGTTGATCAGAATTCTTGAAGTCTTTCAGAGCTGTTTTTCTCTATAATTTTCCCATTGTATAAATGGATCCATTTCTTTTATTCATTTTATTTTGCCCCAGTTCATAGAGGTCTTCCCAATTTCTCCTGAAACTGTCCATTTCATTATTTCTCATGGCACAATAATACTCAGTTGCATTTACTCTATATACCACAATTTGTTTAGCCATTTCCCCAATATGAAGACATTCCCTTAGTTTCTAGTTTTTGGTTACCCCAAAAGAGATGCTATAAATATTTTTGTACAAATAAATCTTTTCCCTCTTTCTTAAATATCTCTGGATATAATCCAAGTAATAGTATAGCTGTATTAAAGGGTTTGCACATTTTAGTAACTTTCTGGGCAGAGCTCCAAATTGTTTTCCAGAATAGCTGGACTCATTCACAGTGTACTAATATATCTATTTTCCCCAAACCCTTCCAATATTTGTAATTTTACTCTTTTGCCATCTTTGTCAATCTGATAGGTATGAGATGGAACCTAAAATTGCTTTGGTTTGCATTTGTCTAACTATTAGTGATTTAGAGCACTTGTTTACATGGTTGTGGATACCTTGGTTTTCTTCCTTTGAAAACTTTGTTCTATTTGACTATCCATTGGGGAATGACTTTTATGAATCTTACACCTTACATATCTTTATTAAAGAAGCTTGTTGCAAAGATTTTTTTCAGTTACTTGTTTTCCTTTTAATTTTTACAATTAGTTTGTGAAAGAATTTCGTGTTAAATTTTATCTAATCAAATGTTCATTTTATCTTGTGTGATCTTCTCTATCACTAATTTAGTAATGAAATCTTTCCCTATCCATGAATCTGAAAGGTATTTTCTGCCCTGATCCTCTCATTTGCTCACAGTATGGACTTTTATATTCAGGTCAAGGATCTCTTTGGAGCTTTTCTTGGTGTAGAGTGTGAGATACTGGTCTAAAGCTAATTTCTGCCAAATTGCTACCCGATTGTCCCAGAAGTTTTTGGCACATAGTGAGTCCTTCCCTAAGCAATTGAGGTCTTTGGGTTTATCAAGCACTATGCCTTCCTTCTGTTTTCAAGCAGGCCCTAGTCACTCAAAGCAAATTCAGACACAGTAGCTCTATAACCTGAAGTTTTCTTTCCTTAGGCACCTGCATGTAACTCCTGATACTTTTCAGGCATAGAGAATTGTACATTAAGGACTTATGTGCTGCTGGCAAGAACAGAATCTTTTGGATTGGTCTGATAGGTGGTCCAAATTGGGGCTGGAAGGCTTTGAGAGACAATGTTATGTCTTTCCCCCTCTCACACTGGAAGGAGAATACTATGAGAAGTAGAGAGGAAATCATAGAGGAGGATCAGCATGTACATCTAAATTGGGACTAATTGTGAGAAAGAAGGAGAGAAAGACAACGGGAGTAAAAGGGAAGGAGAGAGAGGAAAAGGGAGGAACAGGAAGGGAGAAAGAGACAGCCACAGAGAGATGGGAAAGGATTTCTTTCACCTACTACCGTGGCTAAACAAATTATAAACAAAGTTTTTTTAATGGATTCATCTTGTGATTGTGAAATGGTTTATTTTGTAACACACTATGAATTTGGAGTGAAAATTTACTCATTGTATTTACTCTAGGATATCCAAGTTAAAGGGAAATTGTAGAGTAGTCCATCTAAGAAGTTAAAAATTCCATATTAAAGAAAAAATGTATTTGGAAACTTAATAACATTGACCTTAGAAAGAGTATTAACCTTTGCTGCATTTCATCTCAAAGACTTCTTAAAATGTTCACAAATTGGCTCTTTGAATCAGTATGTTTTATACCCTGCTGAGAGAAAATAAATAACAGTACCACCACCAAAAATCTAGTAGTGCTTCTTCAGCTTTTTCTGACTATTCCATAGGCCAACTAAAGCTGTTCACATTTTCCTCAAGGAAAAAATGGCGGGGGCAGCTGGGTGGCTCAATGGATTAAGAGCCAGGCCTAGAGATAGGAGGTTCAAATTCAGCCTCAGACACTTCCTAGCTGTGTGACCCTGGGCAAGTCACTTAACCACCATTGCCTAGCCCTTACTGCTCTTCTGCCTTGGAACCAATATACAGTATTGATTCTAAGGTGGAAGGAAAGGGTTTTTTTTGTTTGTTTTGTTTTGTTTTGTTTTTAAATGGCATGAGATGGCTAGCTGCTAAGGATCACCTTTGCCCATTTGGATCTTAAGGAGAGGTTGTGGCTAGAATGGATTTATACTTGTAGAACTCATATCTCCAGGGGATCTAATGAAGAATAGTCATGTGTTCTGTTTCCCCTCTTCACTTCCTGCTGACCTGAAGGCAGGCACTTAATAAGTGCCTTTTTTGGTCTCTAAGTTTGTTCATAATTTCTATTTAATTTAATTAACATCTTAATGTTGACTTTAAAATTTTTAAATTTATTATTTATTTTTAATATTCCTTTCTTTTAAAAATTTGAGTTCAAATTTCTCTCCCTCCCTCTTACATCTGCTTATATTCCCTGAGAAAGAAATCTGCTAGCAATTTTCTATATGAAATCATGCAAAACATTTCCTTATTAGCCATATTGAAAAAAAATAGCAAGAAAAATAAGAAAGCAAGAAAATTATACTTCAATTTGCACTGAGAATTCATCAGTTCTCTCTCTAGAGGTGGGTAGTATTTTTTCATCATGAGTCTTTTGGAATTGTCTTGGATCATTGTATTGATCAGAGTAAATAAATCTTTCACAGTTGATCAGCATTACAACATTGCTGTTTCTGGGCACAATGATCTCCTAGTTCTCATTCTGCATTAAGCTCATATAGGTCTTGCCATGTTTTTTTGTTTTTGTTTTTATTTAAAACTCTCACCTTCCATCTTGGAGTCAATACTGTGTATCTGAGGCTATATTTGAACCTAGGACCTCTGGTCTCTAGGCCTGGCTCTCAATCCACTGAGCTACCCAGCTGCCATATTGCCATGTTTTTCTGAAACCATCCCCCTTTCTACATCATAATCCTATGCCACAGCTTATTCAGGTATCCCCCAATTTATGAGCATCCCCTTGATTTCCAATTCTTTACCACCACAAAAAAAGCTACTATATTTTTGTACATATAGGTAATTTTCCTTTAAAAAAATTTTTTTTTCCTTTAGGATATACATTGAGTATTGGTACTGCCTGCTCAAAGAGTATGAACAATTTTATAGGCCTATGGGCATAATTCCAAATTGTTCTCCAGAATGGTTGGACCAGTTCACTACTACACCAGCAGTTTCTTACTGCATCTGTTTTTCCCTCATTTCCTCCAGCATTTTTCATTTCTGACAGATATGAAGTGATTCCTCAGAGTTGTTTTCATTTGTGTTTCTCTAATTTAGAATGATTTAGAGCATTTTTTCAAATGTTTATAGTTGGCTTTGATTTATTCTTCTGAAAACTGCCTGTTTAATATTTTTGACCATTTATCATTTGGAAAATGGCTCTTATTTTTTTACAAATTTGACTCCATTCTATGCTCAGTATATATCTGAGAAATGATTCTTTTATCTGAGAAACTTGTAAAATTTTTTGATATTACTTCATTGTTTCTGATACCTTTTTTTTTTATCATAATGTAGTTTCTCTGATTATGTCTTTTAATAAGTTCTAGTTTTGCTTTTGCTTTGTCTGAGACCAATTTACTCCAGCTGAGGCATATTAGATTCGTCTCCAATCCTTTATTTTAACTCTGTGTGTATCTTTCTGTTTCACATATGTCTCTTCTAAATAACATATTGTTAGAACCTGGTCTCTAATCCATTCTTCTATTTGCTTCCATTTTATGGTAAATTTATTGCATTCACATTCATAGTTATGATTACTAACTGTATTCCCTCAATAGCATTTTATTCTGTTTCTCCCCCCTGCCCCCACCTCTCTCATCCCTCCTCAAAAGTCTATTTTGCTTCTAACTATTGTCTCCCTTAATCTGCTCTTCTTCCTTTTATCATCCTCCCCTTCTGTTGTCCCCTTCTCATTTTCTATTGGGTAAATTACATTTCTATATACAACTGAGTGTGTGTATATACATATTCTCCTTTCTTTGAATCCATTCTGATGAGAATGAGGTTCAAGCATTCCCTGCCACCCACACCCCAAATTTTCCTTTCCATTGTAAAGCTCTTCTTTCTGTACCTCTTTTATGTAAGAAAAATTTCTCCATTCTAACTTCTCTCTTCCTCCTTTTCCCAGTAAATACCTTTCCCCCCACTTCATTTTTTTGTTGGAGATCATTTTATCATAATTGCCTCATACTCAAATGATAAAGTTCTTAGAAGTTACAAGAATCATTTTCCCATAAAAGGATGTAAATAATTTTAACTTTATTGAATCCTTTGTGAGTACTCTTTCATGTTTATCTTTTTATACTTCTTTTGAGTTTTCTTTTTACATGTCAAATTTTCTATTAAGCTCTGGTCTTTTCATGAGGAATACTTGGAAGACAGCTATTCATTAAACATCCATTTTCCCCTGAAGAATTATACTTAGTTTCGTTAGGCAGATGATTTTTGGTTGTAATCATAGTCTCTTTACTTTCCAGAATACCATATTCCAAGTCCTCTGCTCTTTTAACATGGATTGTATGATCCTAACTGTGACTTTATGATATTTGAATTATTTCTTACTGGCTGCTTTAAATATTTTATCTTTGACCTGGAAGCTCTGAGATTTGGTTATAATACTGTTAGGATTTTAAATTTTGGGATATCTTTAAGAAGTTGATCAGTAGATTCTTTCATTTTCTATTTTACCCTCCAGATCAAAGGTATCAAAGCACTTTTCCTTGACAATTTCCTAAAACATGATGTCTGGACTTCTTCAATTGTAGTTTTCAGGAAGTCAAATAATTCTTAAACTATTTTTCCTTGATCTATTTTATAGGGCGTTGTTTCCCCCAGTGAGTTATTTCACATTTTCTTCTAGTTTTTCATTCTTTTGACTTTGCTTTGTTCTCTCTTGATGGCTCATGCAGTCATTAGCTTTTCCTTGCCCAAGTCTAATTTTTAGGAAATTCTTTTCTTCAGTGAGTTTTTATACCTCTTTTTCCATCTGACCAATTCAGATCTTTAAAAAGTACTTCTCTTCAGTAAATTTTTATGCCTTCTTTTCCATTTAGCCAATTCTGCCTTTTAAGAAGTTCTCTTCAGTGGATTTTTGTGCCTTTATAACCATTTGACCACTTCAACCTAAGATTTTTGTGCCTTTTAAAAATAAATCTGTTAATTCTCTCTCTCTTTAAAAAAACAACCCCAAAATCTTTACTTTTGTCTTAGAATAGATACCAAGTATTGGTCACAAGGAAGGAGAACAGTAAGGGCTAGGTAATGGGGGTTAAGTGACTTGCCCAAGGTCACATAGCTAGGAAGTGTCTGAGGTCATATTTGAACTTAGGAACTGTAGTCTCCAGACCTGACTCTCTGTCCACTGAGCCATATCATTGCCTCTGTTAATTCTCTTTTCATGATCTTCTTACATCACTCTTATTTTATTTCCCAATTTTCCTCTACCATTCTTATCTCTTTCTTTAGCTCTCCCAAGAATTCTTTTTGAGTTTGGGTCTAATTAGTATTTTTGAAGCTTTTTTTTGGTAGTTGTTTTCACATTGTTGTCCTCTTCTCAGTTGGTGTCTTGGTCTTACTTGCCACCATAGTAGTTTTTTATGGTCAAATTCTTTTTGTTGTTGTTTGTTCACATTTCCAGCCTACTTCTTTTTTTTTTAATTTTATAGTATTTTATTTGATCATTTCCATGCATTTTTCATTAAAGACAAAGATCATTTTCTTTTCCTCCCTCCCACCCCCCGTGGCCGACGCGTGATACCACTGGTATCGTATGTGTTCTTGACTTGAACCCATTGCCATGTTGTTAATATTTGCATCAGAGTGTTCGCTCAGAGTCTTTCCTCTGTCATGTCCCCTCAGCCATTGTAGTCAGGCAGTTGCTTTTCCTTGGTGTCTCTACTCCCTCAGTTTGTCCTCTGCTTTTGGATAGTGTTTTTTTTCTCCTTGATCCCTGCAGATTGTGCAGGGACATTACACCGCCACTAATGGAGAAGTCCATTATATTCGATTATACCACAGTGTGTTTGTCTCTGTGTACAATGTTCTCCTGGTTCTGCTCCTCTCGCTCTGCATCACTTCCTGGAGGTTGTTCCAGTTCACATGGAATTCCTCCACTTTATTGTTCCTTTGAGCACAATAGTATTCCATCACCAACATATACCACAGTTTGTTCAGCCATTCCCCAATTGATGGGCATCCCCTTATTTTCCAATTTTTGGCCACCACAAAGAGCGCAGCTATGAATATTTTTGTACAAGTCTTTTTGTCCATTATCTCTTTGGGGTACAAACCCAGCAGTGCTATGGCTGGATCAAAGGGTAGACATTCTTTTATCGCCCTTTGTGCATAGTTCCAAATTGCCCTCCAGAATGGCTGGATCAGTTCACAACTCCACCAGCAATGAATTAATGTCCCTACTTTGCCACATCCCCTCCAGCATTCATTACTTTCCATAACTGTCATGTTAGCCAATCTGCTAGGTGTGAGGTGATACCTCAGAGTTGTTTTGATTTGCATCTCTCTGATTATAAGAGATGTGGAGCACTTCTTCATGTGCTTATTAATAGTTTTGATTTCTTTATCTGAAAACTGTCTATCCATGTCCCTTGCCCATTTATCAATTGGGGAATGGCTTGATTTTTTGTACAATTGATTTAGCTCTTTATAAATTTGAGTAATTAAACCTTTGTCAGAGGTTTTTATGAAGATTTTTTCCCAATTTGTTGTTTTCCTTCTGATTTTAGTTACATTGCTTTTGTTTGTACAAAAGCCTTTTAATTTGATGTAGTCGAAATTATTTATTTTACATTTTGTGATTCTCTCTATGTCTTGCTTGGTTTTAAAGTCTTTCCCTTCCCAAAGGTCTGACATGTATACTATTCTGTGTTTACCCAATTTACTTATGGTTTTCTTCTTTATGTTTAAGTCTTTCACCCATTTTGAATTTATCTTGGTGTAGGGTGTGAGGTGTTGATCAATTCCTAATCTCTCCCATACTGTCTTCCAATTTTCCCAGCAGTTCTTATCAAATAGTGAATTTTTGTCCCAAGACCTGGGATCTTTGGGTTTATCGTATACTATCTGGCTGAGGTCGCTTTCCCCCAGTCTATTCCACTGATCCTCCTTTCTGTCTCTTAGCCAGTACCAAATTGTTTTGATGACTGCTGCTTTGTAATATAGTTTGAGGTCTGGGACTGCTAGGCCCCCCTCATTAGTGTTTTTTTTTTCATTATTTCCCTGGATATCCTTGATCTTTTGTTATTCCAAATGAACTTTGTTATGGTTTTTTCCAAATCAGTAAAGAAATTTTTTGGAAGTTCCATGGGTATGGCACTAAATAGATAAATAAGTTTGGGCAGGATAGTCATTTTTATTATGTTGGCTCGTCCTACCCATGAGCAGTTAATGTTTTTCCAATTGCTCAAGTCTAGTTTTAGTTGTGTGGCGAGTGTTTTGTAGTTGTGTTCATATAGTTCCTGTGTTTGTCTTGGGAGGTAGATTCCTAGGTATTTTATTTTGTCTAAGGTGATTTTGAATGGGATTTCTCTTTCTAGTTTTTGCTGCTGAGCTGTGTTGGAGATATATAGAAAAGCTGATGACTTATGCGGGTTTATTTTGTATCCTGCAACTTTGCTAAAGTTGTTGATTATTTCAATTAGCTTTTTGGTTGAATCTCTAGGATTCTTTAAGTAGACCATCATGTCATCTGCAAAAAGTGATAACTTGGTCTCCTCCTTGCCTATTTTGATGCCTTCAATTTCTTTTTCTTCTCTAATTGCTACTGCTAGTGTTTCTAGTACGATGTCAAATAATAGAGGTGATAATGGGCATCCTTGTTTCACTCCTGATCTTATTGGGAATGCATCTAGTTTATCCCCATTGCAAATGATATTAGCTGATGGTTTTAGATATATACTGTTTATTATTTTTAGGAATGACCCTTCTATTCCTATGCTTTCTAGTGTTTTTAATAGGAATGGGTGTTGTATTTTATCAAAGGCTTTTTCTGCATCTATTGAGATAATCATGTGGTTCTTGTTGGTTTGCTTGTTAATGTGGTCAATTATGTGGATGGTTTTCCTAATATTGAACCAGCCCTGCATCCCTGGTATAAATCCTACTTGGTCATGGTGGATGACCCTTCTGATCACTTGCTGAAGTCTTTTTGCTAGTATCCTATTTAAGATTTTTGCATCTATATTCATTAGGGAGATTGGTCTATAGTTTTCTTTCTCTGTTTTTGACCTGCCTGGTTTTGGAATCAGTACCATGTTTGTGTCATAAAAGGAGTTTGGTAGAACTCCCTCTTTGCTTATTATGTCAAATAGTTTGTATAGTATTGGGATTAACTGTTCTCTGAATGTTTGATAGAATTCACTGGTGAATCCATCAGGCCCTGGGGATTTTTTCTTAGGAAGTTCTTTGATGGCTTGGTGGATTTCATTTTCTGATATGGGATTATTTAAGAATTCTATTTCCTCTTCTGTTAGTCTAGGCAGTTTGTATTTTTGTATATATTCATCCATATCACTTAAATTGGTATATTTATTGCCATATAATTGGGCAAAGTAATTTCTAATGATTGCCTTAATTTCCTGTTCCTCAGAGGTGATGTCCCCCTTTTCATCTTTGATGCTGTTGATTTGCTTTTCTTCCTTCCTTTTTTAAATTAGATTGACCAATACTTTGTCTATTTTGTTTGTTTTTTCAAAGTACCAGCTTCTTGTCTTATTTATTAAATCAATAGTTCTATCACTTTCAATTTTATTAATTTCTCCCTTAATTTTTAGGATTTCTAGTTTGGTTTTCTGCTGGGGGTTTTTAATTTGGTCACTTTCGAGTTTTTTTATTTGCATTTCCAATTGATTGATCTCTGCTCTCCCTAGTTTGTTAATATATGCACTCAGGGATATGAATTTACCTCTGATTACTGCTTTGGCTGCATCCCAAAAGGTTTGAAAGGATGTCTCGCCATTGTCATTTTCCTCGATGAAATTATTAATTGTTTCTATGATTTCTTCTCTAACTAAACAATTTTGGAGTATCATATTGTTTAGTTTCCAATTAGTTTTTGATTTGGTTTTCCATGTACCATTACTGATCGTTATTTTTATTGCCTTGTGGTCTGAAAAGGCTGCATTTATTATTTCTGCTTTTCTGCATTTGTGTGCCATGTTTCTGTGACCTAATGTATGGTCAATCTTTGTGAATGTGCCATGTGGTGCTGAGAAGAAGGTGTATTCCTATTTATCCCTATTTATCCCTATCCCTATTTTTATCCCTATCCCTATCCTATTTATCCCTATCCCTATTTATTCCTATTTTATCCCTATTTATCCCTATCCCTATCCCTATATTTATTTTTCTCCATATGTCTATTAATTCTAATTTTTCTAAGGTTTCGTTCACTTCTTTTACCTCTTTCTTATTTATTTTTTGATTTGATTTATCTAAATTTGATAATGGTTGGTTCAAGTCTCCCACTAATATGGTTTTACTGTCTATTTCTTCCTTCAATTCTCCTAGTTTCTCCATTAGAAATTTGGGTGCTATATTATTTGGTGCATATATGTTGATTAGTGATATTTCCTCATTATCTAAAGTCCCTTTTAACAAAATATAATAACCTTCCCTATCCCTTTTGATCAGGTCTATTTTTGCTTTGGCTTTATCAGATATCATGATTGCCACTCCTGCCTTCTTTCTGTCACTTGAGGCCCAGAAGGTCTTACTCCATCCTTTAATTCTGACCTTGTGGGTGTCTACCCGCCTCATGTGTGTTTCTTGGAGACAACATATGGTAGGGTTTTGGATTCTAATCCATTCTTCTATTTGTTTACCTTTTATGGGTGAGTTCATCCCATTCACATTCAATGTTATGACTGTCACTTGTGGACTCCCTGGCATTTTGATATCCTTCCCTAATTCTGACCTTTCTTCTTCAGCTCTACCTTTTAGTCCAGTGATTTACTTTAAATCAGTCCCCCTTGTATTTCCCTTTCTACCCCCTCCCTTCTTATTCCCTCCCTTATTTTCCCCTGTAGTCTTTTTAACCCCCCCCCCACCCTCTCCCTCCCTTGTACTGCTTCCCTCCCCACCAGTCTGTTTTTTATCCTTCTACTCCCCTATAGGGCGCAAATCTATTCTCTTCCCCAATGGATTGGATTGTCCTTCCCTCTTTGGGTCAGTTTCAAAGTACTTAAGAGTTGAATATTTCCTGTCTCTAACCTCTTTACCCTTCCAGTGTATCGATGTTCTCCCCCCTCCCGCCATGAGCTTCTTTGTGACATATAAATTTACTCCCATTTGTTTCTTTTCCCATTTCTTTTAGTCATAACCTCTTTTCTTTTTTAGCTTTAGTCATGTATATATATATATACATACACATGTATATGTATTTATGCATGCATATCTCTATATACCTATTTATGTCTTGTCCTTTCATCCTATACAGTTTGTCACTGTTCCCTCTGAGTGTAGTTCTTCTAGCTTTTTTTTAAAAAAAGTTTACAGTTTTTAAGAGTTGCCAATGACCTCTTTTCTTATAGGGATACATATCATTTTAACTTATTGAGTCTCTTAAAGAAAACCTTTGTTGTTGTTGTTTTTCCCCTCTTTTTTAATTACCTTTTGATGATTCTCTTGAATTCTGTGGTTGGACTTCGAATTTTCTGTTCAGGTCTGGTCTTTTATTTATGAATGCTTGGAATTCCTCTGTTGTGTTAAATGACCATACTTTCCCCTGTAAGAATATAGTCAGTTTTGATGGGTATTTTATTCTTGGCTGTAGGCCTAGTTCCCTTGCTTTCTGGAATATCATATTCCATGCCTTTTGGTCCTTCAGTGTGGATGCAGACAGATCCTGTGTTATGCTCACCATGTTTCCATGGTATCTGAATGGTTTCTTTTTGGCAGCTTGTAATACCTGTTCTTTTATCTGATTGTTTTTGAATTTGGCTATAACATTTCTTGGTGTTGTCAGTTGGGGATTAAAAACAGGGGGTGATCTGTGGATTCTTTCAATCTCCACTTTCCCCTCTTGTTCTAGGATTTCAGGACAGTTTTCCTGGATAATTTCCTCTAGTATTATGTCCAGGCTTTTTCTTTTGTCGTGGTCTTCTGGTAGTCCAATTATTCTTAAATTGTCTCTTCTTGAACGATTTTCTAAATCGTCTGTTTTGTGAATGAGATGCTTCACATTTTCCTCAATTTTTTCATTCTTTTTGTTTTGTTTTATAGTGTCCTGCTGCCTTGTGAGGTCACTTGATTCTAGTTGTTTTACTCGGGTTCTTAAAGATTGGATTTCATCTTTGGCTTTTTGGTCGTCTTTTTCCTTCTGGTCTGAGTTTCTTTGAAGATTGTCTTTCATCCTCTTTATCTTGTCTTTCATCTCCTTTGCCTCATCTTTCATCTCCTTTGCCTCATTTTCCAGCTGGATGATTTTGGCTTTCAGGACACTATTTTCTTGTTTTAGTTCAAGTGCCTCTGTTTCCAGATGACTTATCTTAATTTTTAAGTTCTTTTCCCAATTGTCTTCAGCCTCTCTTAGTTGTGTTTTGAGTTCTTCCACAGCCTGTATCCAATTTGCTGGGATTTCTGGTTTATCGTTTGCTGATCTCTCCCCCTCTGTTCCATTTGGTGAGTAGTAGCTGTCTATTGTAGTTTCTTTCTTCTGTTTCTGTTGTTTGTTCAAATTCACCCCTTCTTTCCTCCCTGAATTTGTCTGTGCTCTTGTTCCTCTCATTTTTTTGTTTTTTAGGGACTTCTATCAGTCTCCCCTCTTGGAGCTTTAACAGAGGATCTCTTGGTGTAATCTCTGAGGGAGGGTTGTTGGGGGTTTGAGCTTTCCTGTCCTCTGGAGGCTTTTGATTGGCTTAAAGTTCAGCAGTCAGTGAGGATGGATGGGGATCCTGGGCTTCCCTGTGTTCTGGAGACTTTTGATGGGATTGAGTTCAGCTTATTTGGGATGGGTTTATTCTGAGTTTTAAACTTCCTGGACGGCTGGAGCAGATATGGAGGATCTCTAAAGCTCTGGCCAGGCTGCCAGGTCTATGCTCCTTCTAGGCTGCCATCTTGACTTCGCCTCTAGGTTTCTGTTCTTTCAGAAGACCCAGCTCTCTAAAGGGGGAGGGGTTGTGGCTTGCCTGGACTCTGAGGGCTCCTGATGGGATTAGGTTCAGGTAGTGTGGGCCAAATGATCCCGGAGCCAAAAAAAAAGAAGAAAGAGAAAAGCAGCAACCTCCTCTTCCACAGTCTGTGTTGAGTGCCCAGAAACTGGCCCGGGTTACTTTCAAGGCAAGCTCCCCGGAGCACCCCCCTTGCCAGCCCTGAGCCCTCTGTCCTTTCAGTAGCTCTGAGGGCTCCCGATTGGATTGGGCTCAGCTGGTGCCCCAAAGCTGGGACCTCCCCCGAGACCCAGAGGGAAGAACCCAGCCAGGAGGCCACAGGCTTCCCCCTTCTCTCTATGCTTCCCTGCCGTCTGTGTTGGGCGCTCCGGAGACTGGCTCGGGTTGCTTTCAAGGTGAGTCCTCAGAGCCCTGAGGTTCCCGCTGCTGCCTTGGGCTCAGCACTCTGGGTTGGGGGGATGGGTCCTGGGACCTTCTTTCTGTCTACCCCTTAGATCTGAGTGATCTAGGGTTCTGGCTTTTTGGGGTGCGGTACCTTTTGATCCAGGTCCAGGAGGAGGTTTCCCCAGGTCTATCCTGTTGTTCAGCTTGAATTTCGGTGGCCTAGGAGCACTTTGTTTGCGATCGGTAGGGAAGGGTTTCGGAGGTCTGAACTTTCGCTGCTTCTACACCGCCATCTTGACCGGAAGTCCTAATCTCCAGCCTACTTCTTAAATTTGAACTTTATGTTAAAGTTGGATTGTGCTCACTTAAGGGTGGAGAGGCACTGTCTCAAACTTTAGGGTTTGTTTTTTGTTTTTTTTTTTGGTGCTGCTATTTAAGAATTAGTTCTGGAAGTATACATATTTTTTATTTTTCCAAGGTGGTATGATCCCCAGAAAGGTAACATTGGCTTATTCTTGGTATAATATATATGATTGAAAGTAATTGTTTCTGATCTGTGTATTTCACCATATTTAACAAATTGGGAGCTGAAAAAGAGAGGAACAGTGAATTATCTTATTATATAAGAGGATGGGGATTGTTGATAAATCATGTTACTAATCTGGACTTGGGATCAATGTGAGAAATATATTGATCTATTCAATTTAATCGATATCTCGAAGATGGTAAAACTGACTCTGCAGCTTTTGCTCTTAGGTGAAAGCCAGTTAATTATCATAGCTATATGGTTGGAGGCTAGATACCACTTCCTTCTTTTTTTTTTTAAGTTTTTAAAACATTATTTTATTTGGTCATTTTCATACATTGCTCATTGGAAACAGATTATTTTCTTTTCCTCCCCCCAACCCTCCCGCCACCCCTTCCCTAGGCGACCGCGATTCGTCTGGGTATCACATGTGTCCTTGCTCTGAACCCATTTCCTTGTTGTTGGTATTTGCATTAGGGCACTCATTTAGCGTCTCTCCTCCATCATGTCTCCTCAACCTCTGTAGTCAGGCAGTTTCTTTTCCTTGGTGTTTTTACTCCCTCAGTTTGTCCTCTGCTTGAGGATAGTTTTTTGTTGTTGTTGTTGTTGTTGTTGTTGTTTTTAATTCTCGTAGATTGCTGCAGGTTGTTCAGGGACATTGTAAAGCCATTACTGGAGAAGACCATTACGTTCTCTTGTACCACAATGTGTCAGGCTCTGTGTACATTGTTCTCCTGGTTCTGCTCCTCTCGCTCTGTATCACTTCCTGGAGGTCGTTCCAGTCTCCATGGAATTCCTCCACTTTATTATTCCTTTTAGCACAATAGTATTCCATCACCAATATGTACCACAATCTGTTCAGCCATTCCCCAATTGATGGGCATCCCCTCATTTTCCAATTTTTGGCCACCACAAAGAGTGCAGCTATGAATATTCTTGTACAGGTCTTTTTCGTTATTATCTCTTTGGGGTACAAACCCAGCAGTACCACTTCCTTCTTTATTGCTTCCCTTCCCTTCCACTTACTATGCATAGAGAAATCTCTTTGTAGGTATAGAGTTGAGGGTAGTTACTAGAGAGTAGACCATGACCAACTGAAGAACAGATAGAGCACAGAGTTTCTGGATTAGGCTGGCAACACTTCTATCCCGAGTGGGGGCCAGAGGCTTAAGTGATTTTCTTTCATTTTCACTTTTTGCTTCTAAATGCAGACAACACAAAAGCTGCATAGATGATTATCTTTAACTTGTATGAGTCTCCCCTCTGGTCTAAGAGCTTGATAAAACATTCTAGTTTCTCTCAAGGCCCAGTGAATCTCTCTGGGCACCTGGGTAGGATTATTCAAATTAATTTGATTATTATCAGTGGAGGGAATAGATAGGAAGAAACCATATACTATTTCCCACTTTTCCTTCCCTTCTCTTTCTTACATACCAACTTCTCGAACAGTAGAGGAGAAAAGAGGAAACAGCCATCCATTCTGATTCTGAAATAGATGACCAGAATGGGGTCACCAAGTTTACTTTGGGAACTAGAGAGAGAGGTATGAAAGAGTCAAAGAGATGGCAAGAGGGGAGAGATTGGCCCTCTTCCCCTAAGGAAGGCAGCACAAAGTTGTCTTTTAGAAGGATAGAATATGTTCCTTTGGAAACTAGGTTGAGTATAGAGGTTAAAGACTGGAACTGGTTCTCCCCCCTTGAAGAGAAAGGTATAGCTCTCCACTAAGTTTCACTTCCTCTCCTTGATGCTATGAGGCAGACTTTTATTCTAAGGAACACACAAGACCAGGAGAGTGGGGTTGTAGGGTAGGCAAAGTGGAAAATGGGAAATCCCCATGAGCTAACAACTGACCCTCTCCCCAAATCCAGAGGGTTCAGGCTATCTGTCTGACCCTCCTTGGTCAGTTGTGAGATCTGTCCTTACTTCTATCTACCCTAATTGTGGCTTGAAGTTCATAGGACAAATTTTAGGGACTGGAGAGAATTCTTCTTTGGGTGAATGACTTTCTAACAAAGTCCCATCCACTCCGTTATCTTCAGCTGGATCCAAGAGGGTTTGGGTTCACTGAGAGGTGGTCAGTGCTCAGAAAGGTCTTCTGCCTCAGAGGTTTCTCTCAGGCCAACCACTCCAGAAGAGCTCCCAAAGAGAAGTGAGGTGATCTGGCAGTTTATCCTCAGCTCTTCTATGTTCCTTCCTGGAATCCTCCATCTTCCTTGCCCTTCCCCTGCTTGGATTGCTCTTTTCCATGCTGGATCTGACTTTCTCTCTTACAATTGTATGATTTCTAGTTTGTAAAAGAATGTCAACTGATGATGAGATGAAAAAGTCAGCTGATGTTTTCTCTAGGTTTGAATTTTGCTACTTCTTTCCATGGTCACATTTTCCCTTGGCTTGTGTACAGTGGTGCCCTTCTTGAATGACAAAGACCTGGGGTGGGGTGGGGCACATACTGACATGGGCACTGTACCCCAGAAACCCAGGCGAACTATTGTCAAGGGAACTCTTGTTGTTTTTCTAACTCTGAGACTAAAAACACCCAATGACCCCACCTAGAGTCCTGAGATGACTATCTTCCTTTGATTGTCCTCTAGATGGTCAGAAAGATGCACCTTCAGACCACACCTCGATCCTATTGGCCATCTGTTTGTCCCCTAAAACTAAGGAATCTTTATGTCCCCAGGCAGACCCCAGTATGATCACCCCACCTCATGCCTGAGTGACTAACTGTTGTGAAGAATGTATAAAATCCCCAGAACTGATGTCGTCTGGGGGACAGCTTCTCCATCCATGCTGTCTTCTTGGGGGAACAGCCTTTCCTTTCATGCTGTCCTCCCAGGGAACTGCTCCCCATCTTGCTGTTATACCTTGCTATCCTCCTGGCCACTCTCAACATTACTTTCTAAATTAATAAATCTCTTTTTGTTTTTAAGCTAAGTTTTGGAGTCATTGCATGCTTGTAAAAGGCATCCTTCCCGAACCCAAGGGTATCCCTTTCCACACCCATAACAATACTTGGTTGACATAGTTGGCAGTATGCAGATCCCTCCCTGGAATTGTTTTCAGACCTTGTCTATTTAATGAAGCTCTTTTTTCTGGGGCAACTTCCGAAATAAAATCTGCAAACAACAATAACAAGTGCATACAACCAGGCAGTGTAACACAAGGACAAGCATCACCAGATAGGGAATAATTGTGGGCTAGACCAGTCTTGGAGATAGCTTCATTGCTGGGCAAGACTAGACTAGCCTACAAGGAGTCCAGGAATAGGATGCTATTATAGGACCCTTCCACCTTCCTATTGTTCTAAGGAAAAGGTAAGTTTAGGTTTGCAGAACACAGTGGCATGAGACCAGCAGAAGAAAGAATTCTGGAATGTGGAAAAGAGGGTTAAGCTGAAAACCTCAGGGGCTGTTGGGTGGTCTGGCTTTCTCTGGATTCAGTCCTGGAGGGTGTGGATGCCAAGACCTGGGAGTTTGACCCAAGCCTGTGTTACTGCTGTGTTGCTGGTTTTGTGCTGTGTGCTCTAAAGAAGATCTGAGCAAGCTGTCTCTGCCCTGTGTCATCTGCAGCTGGTTGTATTGTAAGCTGAGGTCCAAGTCCATCTGGACTTAGGATCTTTCCCTGGATCCCTGCCCGATCTGTCATTGGCCAGTATTTCTAATAACACCAAGAGAGGGTTGAGGGCAGGATGGGCAGACAGGGACTGGGTTTACAGCTTAGCATATCAGGGAGATAGTGTAGGGAAATTAACTCCAAGAAGATCCTTCATGTGAAGGCTTTAGATTTGGGGTTACTTTAGTGGCAATATCAGTGTTAGGATTTCCCCTTACCTTCTCCACCTTTCTCTTTTTGAAATAAAAATACACTCCTTGCTACTGAGTGGTCTGTGTGTGGATTCATACCAGGCTCTGCCCTCGTTTGAGTTTCTCTTGGCTTTC
Organism: Monodelphis domestica; assembly: GCF_027887165.1. Lineage (NCBI taxonomy): Eukaryota > Metazoa > Chordata > Mammalia > Didelphimorphia > Didelphidae > Monodelphis > Monodelphis domestica. The sequence continues at coordinate 423,125,592 of NC_077229.1, forward strand.
AACCCACAGTTAACAACTGGCCCATGGTCATCCTAACACATCCACCAACCCCCCCCCCCCCTTTAACACTAGGATCCTTCAGCCTTGATCCTCTCTGAACAAATGAGCTAACCATGTGCCTTGTGAACACACCTTGTATCCCTCACTAATTGTTGTCTACTTCTTGCACCTGCCTGACTCCACATATGGTCTTATTTTCACTGACATGGCTCTTTACCCTCCTGCCCCAGCAGGAGTCCTAAGTCCACCCAAGAGTGGTCCATTGGGAGGTAGTGTGATCACAGGGTTTGGAGTCAAGGGGGCTGGGGTTCAAATGTGACTTCTGACAATGATTAGATGTGTCAGCTTGGGCAGATCACTTAACTCTTTGGACCTCAGTTCCTTCATCTGTAAAATGAGGGGTTCAGATCAGATGGCTTCTGTATGATAACCTTTCCAGCTCCATGATCCTATGATTATTCAAACAGGTCAGTTTTTGATTGGTTGAGCACCTCTGCTTTTCTTTTTCAGAAATTATCTTCGAGAGTTTCCTGATATAGAATGTGTGTGTACAAATCTATACACATTATGTATATATACATACACATTATCTATACATCTCTATACACACATATAGGCATCCATTGACTCATAAATAGAAAATATGTTTTTATAATGCTAGCTGTATAGGCAAGCCATTTATTCTTTCTGTACTTTAGTTTCCTAATTTATAAAATGGACATAATAATACTTACCTTACCTTATTAAAACAAATATTGATACTTGTCTTGAATACCTTATTAAAACAAGTATTGTTTTATTATTATAGTGTTAATTTAATTTATAACAATATATTATATGAAATATATAATATATTTACTATACAAATAATAATTTAATATAATAACCTCAAAGAGTTATTATAAGTAACAAGTGAAACAATAGACATATAATTGTTTTAATCGTAAAAAGCACTATAGAAATGTAAAGCATCATCATCATCATTCTCATCTAGATAAAGCTTCTTGTAGGTCCCATTGCTCAAATCATAGGGACTTTTGTGTTATTAGATATCTTGGGCAGAAAGCTTCAGACTCTTGGGTCCCTGCCAAACACATATAGAGACCCCAAATCAAAGTTCTATTATATTCTCCAAAGATGATGTCTTATGAATGATGAACAATTGAATTGTTGGGATCAGAAAGATCAGAGTTTGGGGGAACTAGGTCATAGGTGTAGCACAGAAGGTACCGACCTCTACCATAGGGCACTAGGGCTTGGCTTCACTCATACTCTGTTGGTGGCTGCCCTTGCCAACCACTCTTGGGATTCCATCAGTGAACTCCCTCTCTAATCACCATTAGTGATAGGGAGCGAGGCAATCAGGAAATGGCAGGCTACCTGAATTGGTGGAATAGGCAGATGCCTGCTTATGTGGCATGATTCCAAGGACACCCACAGAAGGCCCCCTATGCCTGCACAATATACCCCTCCCACGTGTTAATATTGGTTTTTTCCCTTTGTCCCTGTTCAAGTACCAGCTCCCTTGGGAGGGATAATTCTTTAAAATGTTATTAGGCATTTGTACTTCCTCAATATTAAGCTTAACAGATACTTTCTCAGCTTTGATGTTGCCAGAGAACATCAACATATCAAGCTTTCACAATTTGGAATTATGCCCGAAGGGCTACAAAACTATGCATTCCCTTTGATCCAGTAATATCCCTGCTAGGTCTGTATCCCCAAGAAATTTAAAAAAAGGGAGGAAAGAACTTATTTGTATAAAAAATTGTAGTAGTTCTTTTTGTGGTGGCAAAGAATTTGAAAGTGATGAAAGAGAAGAAAGAGAGGATGCCCATCAGGTGGGGAATGGCTGAACAAGTTGTGGTACACGATTGTGAAGGAGCACCATTTCCAATGATAGAATGCTTTCAGAAAAACCTATAAAGACCTACATGAACTCATGCAAAACGAAGTAGGCAGAACCAGGAGAGCATTGTACACAGTCCCAACAATATCAACTGTGAATGATTTAGCTTTTCTCAACAATACACAATCTGGGATAATCCTGTAGGATTCATGATGAAAAATGCCATCCATCTCCAGAGAAAGAACTGATGGAATTTGAATGCAGCTTGAAGGACACTCTATTTACTTTCTTGATTTTATTATTATTTTTGGTTGTGTTTTCTTTTACAATCTGACTAATATGGAAATATGTCTTACATGACTGCACATGGATAATCTATATTAAATTGCTTGTCTCCTCAATGAGTGGGGAGGGTAGGTAGGGAAGAAGACAGTTTGGAATTCAAAATTCCTAAAAATGAATGTTAAGAACCGTTTTTCATGCAAACAAAAAAAAGTTTGAAAAAAGAATATTGAGCTTGTAGGAAAAGAAATAAAGGACATCATCAGAAAAGAGTAGTTGATGGTTTTAATGATAAAATTCTACCAATGTGGGTCAGCATCTTCTTGGCTACACGTAATTGGAGTTCCCTACAGGGTTACACAGCCAAAATGTGTCCAAGGCAGGACCTGACTGACCTCTTGAGGGTGGCTTTGAGGCCAGCTCTCAGGCCATCACATTGGGCTGCCTCTGATAGAGAACAGGCCCTTAACAATTGCCTGTTGAATAGAATGGAAATGAATCTTCAGATGCGGTGGTAAGGGATTGCTCTAATACCACTTGGGTTCCTGCTAGTGCTGGACATTTTTCTTAGGTACCAGCTGTCATGATGGGCTTCCTTTCATCATATGCTTCCCTTTTTTTTTTCTTTTTTGGTGGGGCTTCTGTGCCTGGTCCTCTCTTGACCTCTGGCTGCTTCTCAAAAACAAAACAAAACAAAAACCATAAAGAGTGAGGTCAGCTCTTCTGGGAAAGAAGAGAGAAAAGAGAGAACAGGAGAGAGGTAAAGAAAGAAGAAAATATGCTTCCAGTATGAATTCCTTGAGGGTAGGGACTATATCTATCTATTTATAGTTCTAAATTATAAATGAGAAGCTGCTTTTAGGGGCAGGGGGCTTTTGCAGTCCCCACGAGAATGGAGTGAATGAATGGATTTTGGTCAGTTTCCATTCCTACGCTTCATTTTGGTGGGGCAAGGTACACTCGAGATTTTGGAAGGCTAAGCCTATGGATCTCAAGCTTTGGCACATCTCCCAATCCAGGAGGGCTCAAAGAATTGGTCTCATGGCAGACCACATGTTAGATTTCTAAGGACCAGCTTGACAAAGTATGGAAACATGCACCAGTTGATGAGTTTTCTTGACTATAGTAACCCACAGGGGCTGCCTTTTCTCTGTATTAGTGATGCAAATACTCACATAGGAAAAAAAATGATGGGTTCTTGATGTTTTGAACCATAAATTAGTTGTTTCTTTGTTTCTAGTAGAGGAGGCCAATACTGAAATAAAAAATGATTAGGAGGAAAGTGTTCCCTGGGCTCTCTTAAGTAAGGAAAGTGAACCTGTGAGGGCAAGAGAGATCAGGCTAGATAGATTACTACAGCATGCTGGGGTTCAAAATAAAGTGGGAATTTAACTGAAAAGGACAACAATCACAAAACAACTGAAAGAGAATGTTGTAGAATTACAAGGGAAAATTATGGCTCCAAGGAAGACATCTGAGAGGAAACCACCCATTCTATTCCTGTGTAGAGATGGGAGGTTTGCAGGTATTTTCTCTATATTGAATCTTTTCTCATGTATTAATTGGCTTTACCGATTTTCCCCCTTTTCTTGCTATTTTCCTTTTCCTTAAAAAAATTTTTTTTGGTTAATATGGGAGGTTCTCTAAAAGGGGGAGGGGGAGGGGGAGGGATATTAGAAGACATTTAGACAATGTAAAAGCCAAAGTATTAATAAATAAATAAACAAATAAATATATTAGCATATCAATCTATTAATATTAATAAATACTAATATAAGTTTATTGTGATATAATTAACAAATATATAATAAATTAATAAATAAAACTTTATTTTAAAAAAGTTGGGAATCACCGGAAGCAAATAATTTCTGGAGAAGTGCCAAAATGACCTGTGTTGTACTGTAAGAAAAAGCATTGGAGATCAAAGGAGATACATTTAAACAACTTCTTAGACACCTACTACCTGAGCCACCTTGTATTGATCATTTACTTTCTTCTCCATCGCTTCATCTGTATGTGATTCTTCCCCACCACTCCCACTTCCTCCATCCACCCAGCTACTGAACCCTGGGAGAGAGCTGCTGGGCAGCCCTGTGAAGAAAGGAGAGACGGAGCTGAGCACGAGCTGCGAGCTGGAGCAATGGGACCACGCCACCGGAGATGATAAATCCTTCTTCTTTGTCCTTCCGGACAGGACCGATAGACCCGGGCTATTTATGTCTCCTGGGGGAAATTTCCTCCCCTTTGCTTTCTGGTATGAAAAGGCTCAAAGAGACAATAGAGCGATTGCATCTGCACTAAGCTTGGGGGACCAACGAGTGGAGAAGGGCCATGGGGTCAAGACAATAGATCAGACCCAGATCTCCCCTGCCTGGTGCCAGGCTGCTTGCTCAAGCCCCACTGCCCCCCAGGAAGGCAGAAAGTAGCCCTTTGAGGTCCTTTTCCCCCCACTGGACGAAGGCATTCCAAGACGTTTTGCCATCAGGAGAGAAGCTCCGCCAGCTTCCCGGGAGCATATCTTGGAAGAGGAACTGAGCTGAGACTTTTTTGAATTGCATACTGAGATGGGGTGGCTGCCTAGTCTAAGGAGAATTCTTCAGCAATGGTGTATTTAACATTTTTTAATTAATTTTGAAAATTCTAATATTATACTTAAAGGCTGCCTATAGCTATTGTAGCTTTATTTTTAAAAACCTTTACCTTCTGTCTTACTATCACTTCAAAGACAAAAGAACAGCAAGGACTAGGCAATTGGGGTTAAGTGACTTGCCCAGGGTCAGGAAGTGTCTGAGGTCAAACTTGAACCCAAGTCCTGGCACTCTATGCATTGTGCCACCTAGCTGCCTCTGTTGTTGCTTTAGAGAAGCAGCAATTTTAATGGCTATAGGAAGTCCCCAGTGAGCCTTCTACTAATGGGGATTGGCAGACTTAGAGTTTAGAGAGTTTCCCATGAGACTCAGCAGTTAAATGACTTCTCCAGGGTCACACAGTCAGTATGTGATAGAAGTAGAATTTGAACCCAGGTCTTCCTGTCTGTAAGGCCATCTCTATATCCATGTCACTGTGCTATTTCTCTATGTCTAGTTATGCCTTTAAAAAAATTTTTTTTAAACCCTTACCTCCCATCATAGAATCAATACTGAGTATTAGTTTCACGGCAGAAGAGCAGTAAGGGCTAGACAGTGGGGGCCAAGTGACTTGCCCAGATCACCCAGCAAGGAAGTGTCTGAGGCCAGATTTGAACCCAGGAATCCCATCTCTAGACCTGGCTCTCCATCCACTGAGCCACCCAGCTGCCCCCTAGTTATGCCTTTTTAAAAGACCTCACATGATACACAACAGCAACAGAATAACAGGAGGAACTTAAGTCAATTGGAGATGGAGCCATAATCTGACTGAAGGAGAAACAAAGATCTATAAAACTCGGACATTACCCTCAAGAAGCTTACAATTAAATTCTCAACTGGGAATTTAATATAGCTCTTCTCTCCCTGCTTGCCCTTAGCTCAACCAATGGGAGGCCAGCTTTATTTATTTCAATATTAACTCACGAGGTGATGATTCCCTTGATGCAGTTGACTTCGCTTTGGGGTGAAAAGAACCCATTAATTTCCTTCCAGTTGTTAAATCAAGACCTGTCCCAGAGCCCATTATATTTCACAATGGAGAATGCTCTTTCTGCTTTTCTGTACCTGAGCCTGGAGCACACCTGGATGTTTTCTGTCTCTCTTTCTTATGTACTTCTTTATTACTCTTTGATCTTGTGTCTGGAGCTGTGCCTCCAACAGAGTAGGTGGTGATTATAAATATTTGCTAATGAGGGAGAGGACCATTATGGTAATATCCTTTTAATTAAAAAAATTAAGGAGCCAAATTCTTTTTTTCTTTCTTTCCCTGAACGCCTACCTTTTGGACCTCTGCCTTCTCAAAGTAACCTCACTTTTGTAAAACCTCTCCTTGACTTTCATTGTGACCTACCTTCATCCATCTGAGGCATCCCTGTATGTGGGAGGAGAATCCAACTGCAGTCAAAAAATTCTCTTCTAATATTGGTTTCTCCTTTAACTATTTGTGTGCTTTTGATCAAGGCATTTAACCTCTCCTTTTTCTCAACTGGAAAATGAAAGAATTAGAATAAGTACTCTCTAAAGTTTCTAAGTTTAGAAACAGAAAACTTCCTAGAGGACTTCTAAGTCAACCCCTTGATTTTACAGTTCAGGAAACTGAGAACAGAGAAGTTAGTTAAGTAACTTACTTTAGGATACATGGAATGGTGAGTAGTAGAGCTTGGACTTGAATGAGCTTCTCTGACTATAAATCCAGGACTTTTTCACTTACCACTTATTTCCTTCTAAATCTAAAATTCCATGAACCATCCAAACAAATTTTATTTAGGCAAAAAAGAGGGGTGATGTAGATTTCTAAAGAAAATCACTGAACCAAAGGGGCCCATCTCTCTGCTCAAGTTGGCCAATTTTAGTTTTAAATTCCAAAATATTTCAAAAGATGACTTTATACCTTTATCTGTGGGACTCAATGAGCAATGAGAAAATAAAGGGCCTTGGGCATTGGTCCCCTCTCTTTCTACTTTTTTATTTTATTTCTTCCCAATTTTTCAGGAGGGGATACTTGGGGATGGGATGTCCTTGGTCCAAATGTGATGGGAGAGGAGAAAAAGTAGAAAAGAGGCAAGTTTGGGATGAAGAAGAAAAAGAGGATATAGAGAGAGGGAAAAGAAGTAATGAGAAAAAAGAATTAGGAGAGGGATCCACAGAGAAGAAAATGGGTTTCTATCATAAATTCTTGAAGGCAGGTACTATAAATGTTTATTTATAAGATTTTGATCTTAATGACTAACAAGAACTGACAAGTATATATATCAACACATTCAAAGTACAGTTTTTTACATTCATAAATTATGTACATATGAAAAATATTTCCCAACTATAAAACATCCATAGTTTCATCAGTATGGGTATTATTCCCTTCTTCAATTCAATTTAGTTTAATTCTTTCCACAAGCCTTAGTTTTATTTATTTATTTAAAAAAAAAAAAACCCTTACCTTCTGTTTTAGAAGTAATACTCTGCACTTCTAATGCAAAAGGGTAAGAATTAGGCAGTAGGGGTAAGTGACTTGCCCAGGGTCACACAGCTAGTAAGTATCTAAGATCACATTTGAACCCAAGACCTCTCTTCCCTAAGTCTGGCTCTCAATCCACTGAGCCAACTAACCACCCCCTGTTTGTTTATTTTTAAGATTCCTTAAAAATATGCACCTTCTAGGTGTCAGACACTGAGCTAGGTGCTATAGATATAAAGATAAGCATAGCACTCTTTCTGTCCTCACTATGCTATTGGGGTAAAATTAAAATATATATGTATATATATATATATATCCATCTATAAAAATTAATTACAAAACCTATAAAAAGTCATTTCTGGGGTCAGGGACTTACAATGGAGGAAATTAGAAATTGCTTTCTGTAGGAGGTTATACAGGTCCTGAACTTTGAAAGAAGATGGAGATTGCCTGAGGCCAAGCAGAAGAAAGAGTGCAAGCATTTAAGGCATTTGGTTGTTGATGTCCAACTCTTCTTGATCCCACTTTGAGGTTTTCTTGACAATGATACTGGAGTAGTTTGCCATTTCCTTCTCCAGCTCATTGTACAGGTGTGGAAACTGAGGCAAACAGGGGTAAGTGACTTGCCCAGGGTCACACAGTTAAAAGTATATGAGGTCAGATTTGAACTTGGGAAGATGAGTCTTCCTCTCTCCAGGCCCAACATTCTACCAAGCTTCCCATTCTAGGTATATGGGATAGCTTGTACATAAGAATTTCAGACTCTATGCAAACCATTAAACATTTCAGTGCCCCAGGCAACTCTCTAAAATAATAATATTACAGAGAATGTGCTGCAGTAGAAGCAACAATTATTACTAATCTTATGAGGGCCCATGGCAATAAGATTAGCAGCTCCCTGCCATATATGAACTAATTTTTCCCTACAGAGGCAATGAAACCAATCCAAAGATGATTTTTGTCCAAGAGACAACAATACCAAAGTACAAGTGACCCTTGTAGACCACCCCTTTAAAAATCATTAACCAGGTGCTCCTGAGGTCTGTAAAGAACATATTTCTCATTACTTGGATCTCAGAAAATTCATATAAGTATCAAAAAAAGATTCTACAACTTCTTCTAGAAATGTAGAGCCTGATCCCAGAACAAAGTCCCAGTTCTTGAAATATGAGCAAGCAAAAGAAAACATCAACAATAAAGAAATAATACAGTGCCAAGAATGCTCAAGATATAAAGAAAAGAATAATTCTAGATCATCTACCTCAGAAAATTGCAGATTTACCTCAAATGTTACTAGAATTTCTGGAAGAAATAAAACAAGGCGTTTAAAATGATTGTATAAATTAAATGAGAACTCTAATAGAAAGATTTGAAAAGGAAATAAAGAGCTTAGCACAAAAGGTGCAAAACCTCAGGTAAGAGATCCTTTGAAAATTATATTGAATCAGTCAGAGATATGAGACAAGAAATATAAGAATAATATTGAAAAACAGAAAAAAGTGTGAGAAAATATTAAAAACAACTGACCTGAAAAAGGATCAAGGAAATGTTATCCTTTAAAAATAGATTTTTATTGATATTCTTTGTTTTCATACCATCTAAATTCACCCCCCCCCCTTTTTCTTTTCCCTCTCCCATCCCAGAAAGCCATCCCTTATAACAAAGTTGTTTGTTTTTTTTAAAGTAGAAGTGATGGGGCAGCTGGGTAGTTCAGTGGATTGAGAACCAACCCAATATAATAAAAATGACAATACTACTCAAATTAACTTACTTGTTCAGTGCCATACCAATCAAACTCCCAAAGAATTATTTCATAGAACCTAGGAAAAAAATTAGGAAACAAAATTAATCTTAAGGAACAAAAGGTCAAGAATATCAAGGAAAGGGGGCAACTAGGTAGCTCAGTGGTTTGAAAAGGTCCTGGGTTCAAATCTGACCTTGGACACTTACCAGCTGTGTGACCCTGGGCAAGTCACTTAATCCCCATTGCCCAGCCCTTACCACTTTTCTGCTTTGGAACCAATACACAGTATTGATTCCAAGACAGAAGATAAAGGTTTTTGTTTGTTTTTTTTTAAGTAGAAGTGAAAAGACTCTGGGTGTTCCAAAGGCCTCTGTCCTGGACCTTTTTCTCTTCTTCCATTAAACTATTTTATTTGGTGATCTCATTAGTTCCTATTATGACCACTATGCTGATTTTCAAATCTATATAGCCCTAACCTCTCTGATAACTGCCTGTCTAACGTCTCCAACTTCCTGTTGAATATCTTGAACAAGAAGTTCTGTAGACATCTTAGATTCCATGTAACCAAAACTGAAAGTCATTATCTCTCCCCCAAATCTTCTTTCCTAACTTCCCTATTAGTATTGGGAATACTACAAGACTCCAAATTATTCATGCTCATAATGTAGTGGTCCTTCTCATCACTTCACCCTTTCTTACCTCTCCCCTACTTCCCATATATAATTCCTTGCTTAGGCCTATTGATTTGACCTTTGTTACATCTCTCTCATCTACTCCCTTCTCTCCTCTGACACTGACACTACCCTGGTGTGGGCCTTCATTGCCTCATCATCTGGACTATTGCAGCAATCTGCTCATTGATCTGCCTACCACAAGTCATTTTTCACTCCAATTCACACTCTATTCAACTGTCAAAGCAATTTAAAAAAATTACCAAGTCTGACCAAAGCACCATCCCTTTGCTTCCCGAGAGGATTTGTTTCTAATATATTGAATTATTTCTAATTCTGGGTTTTGAATTGCGGCTCAGATCTGTTCCTCAGACTTCTGTACTCATCCCTTCGTTCACAGGAAATTCAAGGAATGTTCTGCTCTGGAATATCTTCTACTGTAGGGTGATAGAAAGGTGAGAGTATGAGTTCTAGCTTGCCCAGTAAATCAAAACCAGCTCAGCCACGTGTGTCAGCTAGCAGCACAACAGAATCCTTGAATCTCCTTTGGGATAGATGGAGAATGCCACGCATAATCAGACAGGACCTGATCACAGACTCCAGGCATGGGCTTGTCTACCATCTATCAGGGAAGGATTGAGAGTATGACGGGCCACCACTTCACTGGCTATTGTAAACCTTAAAATTTCTTAGACTTATAAATGTTGGAAATTTCACCATTGGGAAATTTCATACTTGAAAAATTTCCTATTGATAGTGGGAACTCTATTGGAATGTGAACCCCATTGGCATGGGAGGTTCCTTCTCCTTCCCTTCTTAAGATTACTTTAGGACAGAAACCTTTTGCTAAACAATGGAAAGGGCTTTGACCTATGCTTAAGCATAGAACAGGAATTTCTTTGAGTCATGATTGATTTTAGAATTGATACAATAGAGATACTTGGAATGACAGAACCAGGTCTTGGAAAATACAATTTGCACCCCACTCAGTCCTAACAGGATTTAGGAAGGGCTGTAGCAAAGGATCAAGATTTAATTATTTGAGAATATGACCTTCAACAGACATGTGCAAAGCCACAGACCTCTGGGCGGTCCTGGGTTAAGCTAGAGCCACCATTGGCACAGGGGAGACATGGACAGTGATTGGTAGATGTGAGAACTGAGGGGAGGGAATTTGGATGGTTTCCTTAAAGAGAGAGGGGTCTGAGGACTGAGAGGTGGTTGGTTGGAGAGGTTTTGGCTCTGAGAGGTTGTGCTTTGAGAGTTGGCTCTGAAGGAAGCTGGAGGTGGAGGCCCCTGAGACTGTTTCTCCATTTTGGTCACGTGAGTGATAGGGACTGATCTCTTTTCTTTGCCTCAGCTATCTAAGTGCTTGGGCCTTTTGGCCCAGCCTAAACAGAGGGGGTATTTAAGCCCTATTCCCTTCTCTCCCCTTTCTCTCTCCCTCTCTCTCTCTCTCTCTAATCCCTTTCTTCCTCCTGTTTGTAATTAAACTCTATAAAAGGTTGACTGCTGACTTGAGTTTTCATTTAGGAATTACATAGCTGAATTCCTTGTTGACCTTAAATTAATATATATCAGTCTTTTAAAGTGATTTCCTTGTCACACTATTCACCAATTAGAGAAATGTTGGGTTGCCTGAATGATGAGCTTCTAAAATCGCATTTAATGATCCACAAGCAGAACTTCTTTGTCTTTGATCTGGGAGAGATCAATTAATTTAATCAATTAATCAATTATCTCAAATAATCAATTAATTTATACATTTTTGCTAGCTTGATCAATAAATTAACTTTCTCACCTGGGTGCCAGTCTTTAAGAATTTTTAATTATCACATTCCATTCTATAAATTCCAGTGGCTTCTAATCACCCCCAGGACCAAATATAAAATCGCTTGTTTGGTGTCAAGTCTTATATCTTATACCCCGTCCCCCAGCATCCCCATCCCATTTCCACAACTTGGTACTTGGTGGTCTAGTGAATTACAGGGCCCCAACCTCTCTGATGACCTCCTGTCTAACTTCTCCAACTTCCTATTGAGTATCTTGAACAAGATGCTCTGGAGACATCTTAAACGCCGTGCCACCCAAACTGGAGTCATCGCCTCTCCTCCAAACCTTCCCTTTTCTTTAATGCATCCAGACCCTTTGTGTTCCTCGAATGGGGCTCTTCCTCTATGGATTCTGGGTGTTCTTTAGCTCTCTCCTCATCTATGCCTTTTGGTTTCCCTGGCCTCTTTCAAGTCCCAACTGAAATCTCACCTTCTACAAGAAGCCTTTCCCAATTCCGCTTAATTCTAGTGCCTTCCCTCTGCCATTTCTCTCTAATTTATCCTTTATGTATCCTGTCTGCACATAGTTGTTTGCCTGTTTTTTCTCCTTATTAGAACGTGAGCTTCTCCAGTCTCCAGAGATTCTCAGCTTCCATATTCTGCCTCCTGTGTGTAGGGAACACACCAGTGGGATCCTTTTTGCCCCTCCTTCCTCTCTCCTTTCTCTTGGCAATCTCATTCGTTTTCATGGCTCAAACTATCATTTTTATGCAAGTGACTGCCACATCTATAGTCCAGTCTTAGTTTCTCTCTTGAGAATATTTAATATTTCCGCATTATCAACTACCAATTGAACATTTCCAAATGCATCTTCAACAATCATATTTTTTTTTAACCCTTACCTTTCATTTTACAATCAATACTGTGTATTGGTTCCAAGGCAGCAGAGTGGTAAGGACTAGGCAATGGGAGTTAAGTGACTTAAGCAGGATTGAACAGCTAGGAAGTGCTGAGGCCAGATTTGAACCCAGGACCTCCTATCTCTCAATCCACAGAGCTACCCAGTTGCCCCTCACCGAAATGATAGTTCTAAAGCACATATAGAATCATGTTACTCTTATGCTCAAGATGCTCCATTGGCTCCCAATTGTACTTAGGATAAATTACAAACTTCTCTGCCTGGCACTTAAATGCCTTCACAGTTTGTCTCCACTTTCCTTCTTCCAGACTTTTGCTCTGAGCTCCTTCTCAAATTCTATGGTCCAGCCAAATAGGCCTACTCATTGTTCACTGGTCAGGATGTTTTATCTTCCATTTCCATGCCTTTGCAGGCTACACCCAACATTAGCATTCTTTAATATTCCGCCTAAGGTCCATCCCCTCTATATTAGGTCTATCCTGAGCCCTCCAGTTTCTAAGGCACTTCCACCATTGAAATTTTATTTTTATGGCAAAATTTCTAATTTTGTAGGAACTTATCTGTGTTTTCGCTGTCTGCATGATAAAATGTAAATTCCTCAATGATGAAGACTTTTCATTTTTATCTTTATAATACTAGCTTCTAGTGCATGTGTCCAGTACATCATCAGCATGAAAAAAAAATACTTTTTTGAGTGAATGAGTTTGAGTCCTGTATAATTGAAAATCTGTTACCATAAAAAAGAGCTTCATTTCCTGGGAGCCCACTGATTTCCTGTCATTCTGTATTTCCTATAGGCAGAGGATATTAGCGAGTGGGTGGTCCCCTTGGGCTTATTTCTTGGGCTTGCAGCCAGCATGGTGGCAGTGGTAAGCTAAGCCCGGGGATTTTGAAATGGCTAATCAGCCCTAGGCTTTATTTTGTATCCTCGTTATTCTTTGATTTCTGATGATCATTAATAAATCTCCTAAAATATACTATTTTTATTATTTGAGATTTCATTTTAATTTTTACAGTCCTACTTTCAGGATAATGATACATTGATGGGTGCTCATGGGCTATGGTTTAGAAAAGTTTCTGACCCACAAAGTATGGAGGCCCTGTGGTAAGTCTCTAGGGGGGCCCTGGGTGATAGAGTTTCATATGCTTGTGCTATGTTTCCTCTACTAAAACAGGAGCATCAGGAGGGCAGGGATTATGTCATATTCTCTGAATATCTCTCTAGCATAGTGCTCTTTACATTCTAAATTCTTTACACATGTATTTCTGGAAGTGGGTCGATCCATTAATCAATTAACATATATATTTCTATTTTGGGTGCCCGACATTTCCTATTTTAACTAACATGGGCCTATAGAACTCAACCCCCCCCCCCCAATTTAAATCCAGTTATGCACCAAAAGTACAAGTATTACTAATAGAGCTCTAAGCAAGAAAGTTGCTTGAAACCTTTAAAAATCCATTGTAAAGGGGGGAAAGTCTTATTTTCTGACTGCGTCTTTCCTGGAGCAGAATGTCCTTGATGATCACCATGAAAGATATGGCTCCTCCACTCTAACAATGGAGAGTAGGACAGTTGGAAAGTAAGAAGTGAATCCAGGACTGGCCATTTTAATAAGGTTGCATTTCCCAAAATTATTTTGCACAGCTAGCCTATATTTCCCGGCTTTCTAATTTTATCATAAACCAGCAGTGAATTTACTATTAATGCAAATAGAAGGCAAATTAGTAGCGAATGGCCCGCCATCGCAATGAGGGTGGGGAAAGGAAGTTAGTGAGAACCAAGCCTGCTTCCTTACTAGGAAGGGCTTGTTCCAATACAAAGTCAGGGTGGGTGCTCTCATGCCCTGATGGAGATACCCTCCTACTGTTCTATACGCAGGGATCAGACCACACAGAACTCCTTCCATGGCCCCTTGCATGGGGTGAGGGTGAGTCAAGCCATTTTTTGAACAAGACCCCTCTAGAGACGTTTTGTTCTGGGGACAGAAATCAGTTTTAGACCCCAACTGGGGCTCAGAACCAGGGAGTAGAGTAGGGCAGAAGTTGGGGATAGGAACATCCAGGAGGAAAGTCTGTATATGATTCTATTATGAACCGATTACCGCTGAGAATTTCGCCAGGATAAAAGAAACCTCCAACTTCTGGAAAGCTCTGCTCCTGGAGGCCAAGTTTCTGTGGCCCGCCTGGAAAGGAGACAGCTGCACCCTCCATAATATGAATGGACAGGCACTGAGGGCTGCACCCATCAAACACATCTCCCCTACAGGCTTGCCACAATGCCTGACATTTCACAATTAGAACTTCATTCCTGTGGGCTAAGGCTTTTGTCCCCTGCTAAAATGCACATGCCAAGGAGAGGGACGATTTTGAAACCGTTATTAGTTAATAATACTTGAATCAGATTCCTTTCCAGACTGATATCTGACAGCAGGGCCTTTTCAGAAGTAGATACAAGACGGGTCAATTTTGTAAACTGAAAACAAAACTTGATGTCAGTCAGCCAGCTGAGATCCTTACGTAAAGAGACTCTACTTCGATTTTGTAGAATCCAGGAATCTTAGACCTGAAAGGGAAATTCAGGATCATCTAATCCAACCATCAGATTTTGCACACAAGGACATTGATGATGAGATAAAAAGAGATTTGCATGGTTCCAAATAGGCTAAAATTCATTTAAAATGTATGCCAAGTTGATTATCAGGTTAGACAATTGAAAGTACATTTCCCACCAGATTGCTCAGAAATTTAAGTTTCATACTTATAATCAACAACTTAGTGAGGACCGGTGAATATCTGCTGGAGCAGTGGGAAGGCAACCAGGACTGATGATGAAACATTTACCTCTTGAAGTTAGAGAAAAAGACGTGATTGTGAGAATTTGTTTTTCTTAATCATGCGTATTTGTTACAAGGGTTTTACTTTTAATTTTTCCAGTGAGGAGAAGAAGTTGGAGGGAGGGGAAAAAATGGATTTTTGTCAATTAAAAAAAATCATTGGAAAGAATTAGGAAATTTTATGTAAACAACAGAAGGCGATCTTGACTTTCTGTGACAGCAAAGCTCAAGAGCCTATTCAAGGATACCTATTCAGAGAGTCAGTGGCAGGGAATTTGAGGGCATGGCATTCTTTGCAGGGGTCTCCACTAGCGGCCTTGAGCTCAGGACAGAAGAAGACCCTTGCAGACTAAAGATGCTTCTACAGTATTTCTCACCGGGAAGCATCTAAGGGAAGGAGGAAGGATAGAGGTAGAATATGAGGCAGCCCTTGGAGGGGATCCTTCCAGAAGGGACATTGCAATAGAGGAATGTGGACAGGAAAACAGGAGGAGGTGGGGAATGGAATGAATGTTTCTGGATAAGAAGACTGGCAGATGTCAGGGTCTTTTTTAATTAGTTTTGCCTTTTTGATGACCTTGAAACAGTGAAAAAGTTGAGTTAACTGGCTACTGTTAATTGGGTAACTCCTGCTAGAATGGTCAGAATGGTGCCTTTGAGCCAGGGAATATATGTATTTTGGTAAGGCCAAGAAAAAAAGGGAAGCTTTAATATACATATACATATATGTGTGTGTGTGTGTATACATTATGTCTAAAGTGTTATTGATAATTTTTGGGTTTTATATGAAATGTAGAGATTCTTATTTCTTCTTGGGAGTGGTCTCTTAAAACTAAGTAAAGCAGTTAAATAAAACTAATAATAGACTTCTGATAATATAATATATAATATAATAAAATTATAATAAAACTACTAATAACTTCAGCTGCATGTAGCATCTCCCATCACTCTCCTTTCTAAAAAATTAGTAGAACTCTATTTTGCTTCCCTCCCATCCCCACGTCACTAGACAAAAACCAACCAAACAAAAACAAATTTCTTGTAACCCTACAACACAGGGCTCGAGACTCTGACACTGATTGGGCTATTAAAGACGAACCTGGGGTTTTATCTCTTGCTTTCCTTTAGGGAGGGTGGGGTGCTCGGGGAGGACCAGCACCCCCAGTGTGAAGGCTTGCTGAGCCCTTTTCAGGGCTGGTCATGGACCTTCCGTGTCCATCTTCCCTGTGGCTCTAAGAAGCTGCAGGACTTGCAGTGGCAGATGGGTAAAATCAAGTTGAGGGTAACCAACAGATCCTAAACCCATCAGCGACGTAGTGAGGCGTCTGCCCTAAGCCTGTGAAGACTTGCCCTGCCGGAAGGGGCTGACCAGAACACTTTGTTCCAATGGTCATGAAGGCAACTGAAGGAGGTGCTGTAGGGCGCCCAGCGCTTGGTGAGCCATGGAAGGTGCCTCGGTCATCCACAGCATCCCAGGCCATTGCTACTAACTGAATGAGCCTGAGATCTCATCAATGGGGCCATCTTCTTAACTCCTCCCCATCTTCTCATTCTGTTTGGCATTCCTCGAGTTCTCCTTAGAGGATCCCCTTTCAGGGCTGACTTTGTTCTCGTAACCCTCTGTGGGTATCAGTGTAATACTTGTTCTCACCACCTCCTCTTCTGGGCACACACGTTTTTGAGATCTTTTATGCCATTTCTCTCATTCACATGGTTTAAAATATGCTTCTATTTACTAATAAATATCACCATTCATCATTTTATTTCCCTTTGGGTCACTGGCAGTTTGTATTCACTTGAGAGAGTGGCTCTCAGTCTTATAGCATCCTGGAAGACCACCGTTATTAAAAACAGACTTTTATTTAAAATTTTTGTAGTTTGAAAGCATTTTATAATTTCCCAAAAGCAATCCCACTGGCGCTCCTCCTCCTATTCAGTTCTGGGCCTTGTTATTGTCCGTCTGCAGTGACAATCTAAAACGTACATACTAATGTATTAACTCAATTGCTTGTCAACTGAATGTCAGAATCTAGGTAATATGTCTTCAACCACTCCATTATTTAAAACATTTTAAAGAGCAGTAGCTCCTGAAAGCCTGTCTTTTCCCCCCTCAAACAACAATAACAACAACAGCTAAACAGTGGGTAGTTAGGTGGCCCACTGGATTGAGAATCAGAAACAGGAAGAACTGGGTTCAAATTTGACTGCAGACACTTCCTAGCTGTGTGACCCTGGTCAAGTCACTTAACCCTTCATGGCCTAACCCTTGCCACTCTTCTGCCTTGGAACCAATACACAGTAATGAGTCTAGGATGGAAAGTAAAAGGTATTTATATATATGGCTTTAGCTTATAATTTGCTACTGCCACAAGGCAGGGTTCAAAATTTCTCCTAGAACTCATTGAACCCTGCCTTGTAACAGTGACAAATTGTAAGCAAAGCCATTTGGCCCAGCAATAATGTCTGAGATATGCCACATTCTACATGCCTGGTTTCCATTCTTTACCCTAGAGGAGGAAGTTATGGTTTCCTATCGTTCCTCCGGCACCGAGATTGTTCATTGTTGTTGTTATTGTTGGGTCGTTTCAGTTATGTCCAATTCCTTGTGACCTCCTCTTTGGAGTATTTTTGGCCCAGATACCAGAGGGTTTACCATTTCCTTCTCCAGTTTATCTTATAGATGAAGGACGGAGGCAAGGAGGGCTAAATGACTTGCCCCAGGGTCACACAGCTGGTAAGTATCTGAGGCTGTATTTGAACTCACGAGGATGAATCTTCCTGATTCCAAGCACAGTGCTCTGCCCACCGTGCTACCCAGCCACTTGGATTGTTCCTTACGGTTCATCATAATTTGTCTGCTTTCAAGGGTTGTGGTTGTCTATTATGTCCTTGTCTCTGCTTTCAGTGTGAGATATCTCTTCATACAAATCCATCCACGCTTTTTCTAAATACTTCATATTCATCATTTCTTATAGAGCAATAATCCATTATATTCATATACTCCAATGTGTTCAGACATTCCCCAGTTGATAGCCATTTTGTTTCTGGGCACAGTGGATAAAGTGCCAGGCCAGGAGTCAGGAAGATCTGAATTCAAATTCAGCCTCAATGCTTGTTAGCTGTGTGCCAAGGGGAAAAAAAAAGAATAGGTTTTTAAAGTGTAGCTAGGGAAATATGTTTTGCAGTTTTCACATAGAAAAACACATTTTTAATTGTCACATTTAACAAGTTTAAAAAGAAATTCTTGACCTATATGTATTACATAGAAAGAAAGACACACACATATCTTTTTTCCTAAACAACTACATTTTTTTCCTACCAACAATGCCCCACACATTCCCGGCCTGGCTGCTATAGAGCGCTAGTTCACATTCATTTCTGGTATCCCAGTGGGGTAAGGACAAGAGGAAAGAAGGGAGGGGAAGAGAGAGTCCTGGGGGGTGGGTGGCACAATGGAGAAAGACATTTCTGACAGTCCAAAGACTGACGTTGTGGATGGATTCTGGATGTAATCTGCTGCTTATACGTTTCCAGAGAGCTCACTTCCAAATTTAGTCCTGGAATCTCTGAGAAGGATTTTAGTGTTAACAGCATGAGTTCTTCCAGCCACATGTTCGGGCTAAAAACTCCAGGTTTAAAGCAGTGTTGACCTCATGAAAGGTATCATATTCTATGAAGCTTGTGCAAACAAGGAAGAAAATCCACCAATTAACACCTGGCAGAGCAACTATAGACAGAGCTTTGGAGAGGGAGGATTATTATCATACAACAAAGAAAAAGTCCCTGCCCTCTTGTTCTTGTTTAGTCATCTGCCATTTCCTTCTTCAGCTCATTTTACAGATGAGGAAACCGAGGCAGACAGGGTTAAGTGACTTGCCTAGGATCACACAGCTGCCTTTAAGGATGGGTTATGGGTAGATACTCAGAGCTCATGCTTTGCCATCAGGGTACTGGACCTCAGGGACATGAGCTCACAGAGAGGAAAGTACTGGAATACCTGCTGGATATGGGAAGGCCAACTTCTGTTTCTTTCTAGGGTTCCATAGAAAGGAATAAAGGAGGGAATATCATTGAAGTTCCTGGAAACTCACTCATGGGAGAGATAAAGGACATGGTGGTTTGCTTTTATTGACTTTAAATCAGTAATAGATTTTTAAAAACTTTTTAAAACTTCTAATTCATCATTTGTTATAGGGCAATAATCCATTACTCCAATATACTCCAATTTGTTCAGACATTCCCCACTTGATAGCCATTGTATTTCTGGGCAGCTGCAAGGCACAATGGATATTTCAGTTTTAATTAATTAAATTAAATGTTTATTTTAATTAATTTTAAAATTTATAAATTAAGAAACATGAATTTTCACTTTCTCAGCTGCTCCCCCCCAAATCCATGAAATTCTTGTAGTAAATATACATCGTCAAGTAAGACAAATGAGAACACTGGTCATATCTAAAAAGATATGCTTCATTCAGCACCTTGAGCATGGAGGACATGTCAGTTTCATCATTGGTCCTTGCGAATCATGGTTTGTCACTGATTTGATCAATAATCTTAATTTTTCCAAATTGTTTTTGTTTACATTATTGTTGTTACCCATTCATATAATTCTTCCCAAGTCTGCTAGAAACTTTTGCTTATAATTTATCTGTTGCAATAATATTCCATTATATTCTATAACATGAATTGTTTAGTCTTTCCCCAATAGGTGGGTACCCCCTTAGTTCCTGTCTTGTTGCTACCACAAAAAGAACCATATAAACATTTTTTTTTTGCATATAGGTCTCTTTCCTTTTTTAAAATCTCTTTGGGGGGTATTGTTGGGTCACAATTTAATGACATTAGGAGCATAGTTTCAAACTGTTAGCTATTACTCATCAAAACAATCTGGTATTGGCTAAGGAATAGAATGGTAGATCAATGGAATAGACTAGATACACAATATATAGGAATAAAGGACCTTAGCAACCTGGAGTTTGTTAAACCCAAAGACCCCATCTTTTAGGATAAGAACTCACTCTTTATCAAAAACTGCTGGGAAAACTGCAAAATATTTGCTATTATGGTGGTCCCAACCCCTGAAGAGATCTTTCAGAGAGAGCATAAGAACCAATTCTTCCCATAAGCATTTTAGCATCGATATTTCCAGATTGGAGTTTTTCTATAGGCAAACTTTCTCAAACCAGTACTGAGGCTGTTACTGGCCCAAGCCAAATCTTCTGAGTATTTTAGATGTACTTTCTTCTCTTGGACATTCAATTTTCTAATTAGCTTCTGTTGAAGCCTTCCTGCTCCATCCTGCCCTGGATAGCCAGGAGTCATTATTGCCCCTATTATCAAACGTCATTACTACCACCCCCTTTTACAACCCTCTGAGTCAAGCTCCCTATCCTTCTCATATTATTTCCTATTGATTTTGTGGTCAGGTTTTTTGACTAGTAGTGTTCTATAATCCTTAGGTTGTCTCTGTATATTTTGTCTTTGAGATCAGTCTTTTGCCTGGATAGAGAACAAGTTTTCCTTTAATGTTACCACTTTTGATTCTCTTCTTCTAGATTGTCTTTCACTTCTATGCAGTTGTCCTTTCTTTTATTTCTTTGGTGAGACTTGCCATTACAGATAGAAGTTTTTCTATTCTGCCCATTATATTTGCTGTGTAGTGTAGGAATAGAAGTTAGGGATAGAGTAATTTCAAGGATTAGCTATAAGAAGAGAAGAAGGGAATTTGGACACAAGCCCTGGGAGAGGATTCTGAGGAGAGAAGGATTGTGGGAATTTTATTGGCAATTAACTGTCATTTGCACTCTCTGCCCTAAACTCCACCAAGCTGGAAAGGAGGTGTTTTTGCTTTGATAGAATTTCTCTTGCAAGTCTTAAATCTTGTGGAGAGAATTTGGGACTCCTTGGTTGAGGATCTGTTTTGGAGTGAACAATTTCCCTGAATACAAAGACCATCTGCCAGTGATCCATCTCCAGAAATCCTCTTGGCCAAGGTATTCCAAAGATTGTCACCTGGGACTTTGGGTTACTTAGTGCAGCCAAACCCAGGCTTTCTTTTTCCTCTTTTGTTAATCACTAGTTAATCACTAATGGGTAGATTAGTTTAGAGTCAAATACCTTTTGGGGGTTTTTTAGATAAGAGCAGGGAGCTGTAGGCAGGGCTCAGAGAAAAGAAAGAAGAGCTCTCCTTTTGCAGGAGTCATAGAAGTTGGGTGAAGATTAGCTTTAAGAGTGTTAGGGTTTTACCTACCAGTTTTCCTTACTCCCATTATAAAATAAATTGTGTTTTCCTATAAGCCAAGGGTTTGTGCTTTATTGGCTCTGAGGAGGTTCCTAGGTGGGTTGTATCATCTCACATCCCTCTAGGACAGTTCCCCATTTCAGTAGAATAAACATTCTACTGGCATACTTCTCATTTCTCTTTTAAATCATTCAGAAACAGTGTTTTGTGGTGTCACATTCTCTTCAAAATCCTTGGGGGTCCTTGGTTTCTTATGGTATTGAACAGTTTTTATTTCTTTTGAAATATTAATTCATAGACACTGGAACTCATTTACTAGTTTTGGAAGCCATATTTCCTTCTGGTGATGTGTTTTCCCTGTTGAGTTTATCTGCATATGTTTAAGATCTTTGAGTTTTCTTCTTCCTGGATCTTTAGGAATTTCAGTCCTTTTTCCTCTTCTTTCCCCTTTCTGCTCACTTTCTCCTTTGCTCCCCTTTGATGATGATTTCCCTGGAGGCTGGATCTCATAGTGTCTCAGCTTTCTCCCACATCAAGTAATTCATAGGTTCCAGCCTCAAGTGACTTTGGAGGGGATGGAACTGGTCTCAGCTGAATGTTGGGTTCTTTCCCCTCCCACCTCCTTCTCCTGAGCACAGTGGCCTGTCACGTTCCTTCTATTCTCTGGTTCTCTGGCCGAGCAGTGCTATCATGCTACTGTAGCCTGGGTAGATTTCGGTCCTTTGAAGTTGGCATCTGTGAGGTTCTGGGAGGATGGAGGAGGTCAGGATGGGGCTGGCCCAGGTCCTGCCTCTTTCCCTCTGTTCTGCCACTCTCTGGAAGAGATCTTTTGAAGCACTGAGTGTTATCATTGTGCTGGCCATCAAAGTCTCAGCAAATTTCTACAGTTTGGAATTTGGCTCTCCACAGCATTGGAAAGAGGAAGGAGGTTCAGAGCGGGGGCCCCATTTTGTTGCGCCTCTGGGTCAGGTGGCTAGGGCTGCCTAACTGTCAGGAATGTGGGGGGCAGTGGGACAAAGGGCGCTGCATGAGTCCAAGCTGGGCATCACGTCATGGAGTTTTTAGCCTTTTGAGCTGCCGGTGTCCTAGACCACGAAGAGAGCTCAAGTTGCCTCATCTTTGGGAGAGAATTTCAGTTTTAGAGAGATTTAAAAGGGTGTGGGGATTAGAGAAACTCTGGTCTGCCATCTTATTGCTCATGTAACTTCTCACAATGATGAATGGTATGAGAGGATAATGAGAAACTCTGCAAGGCCCTTCCTCGCCACCCTCCCCTTCCAGGCAACACTAGTATCACACTGGACAGGAACCTCCAGGAGAGAGTTGCTCCTGCTCATTTGGGGAATAGGGTTTCCCCACCACGACTGTCACTTCCTCTTCAAACTAGCCTGGCATGATCCGTGTCTTGTAGGGTTTTTAACTTGTAGTGAATGTATTTTTGATTTCTCCACGAGGCTGCCAGTTTCCTAAGGGCAAAGAAGGTGTGCCTTAACCTATCGGTGATATCAATATTAGCCATTTGGGGCTCTAAATGCCGTCTAATCATAAGATTCCCATGCCCCTCCTCCATGCTTCTGGCATATATCTTTCAGGCTGCCATTTGAGAATTTTTTGTTAACCTTTCAGGATGCTCAGTGATGCTCCTTTAATGCTGGGGGCAGGGACAGAGGACATGGAGGACGAAGAAGACATTTGCTATATGGAGGTTGGCACGGAGATTAGCTGAACCTTCGTTTGTAGAAGGGAAGGAATGCTAGAAGCAGAGGGGTCTAGTCTAGTAATTGTAGATCAACTAACCAGATGGCCGGAAGCATTTCCCACGACCCGAGCCACAGCAGATTTTGTTGCAAAGATACTTTTAAAAGAAATTATTCCTCGTTTTGGCCTACCAGCACGTATTGACTCCGATAGAGGGAGTCATTTTACCGATTCTGTCTTAAATCAAATATATTCTTGCTTGGGGATAACTCCAAAATTCCATGTTCCATATCACCCCCAGAGCTCAGGCCAAGTGGAGAGGATGAATAAAGAACTTAAGACTATGATTGGCAAATTATGCACTGAGACCCATTTAAAATGGCCTGAAATTCTCCCTCTGGCCCTATTTTATCTTAGAAGCAGGCCTAGAGGAGACTTACATATTTCACCATTTGAGATGCTTTTTGGACATCCGCCTATACAGGCTAAGCCTTTCTCCCCGGCTTATACATCGCTATTAGGGGGAGATATTACTATTGCTTCCTATATACAGGAGTTACAGCACAAACTACGTGAACTTCATGAATCCGGAGCTGCAGTACAAGCTGGACCATTAGACTTTTCTCTGCATGACCTGAACCCAGGAGATAAAGTTTATATCAAGAATTTCAAGCAAACTGGAGCAACTGAACCTTCATGGGAAGGACCATTCCAAATATTATTAACTACTCCAACATCTATAAAGATTGGAGAAAGAGACTCTTGGATTCACTGCTCACATGTGAAGAAAGCATCTTCTGCTGAGACTGATTAACTCTATCTTATCATATGAATTGTGACTCTATCTTATCATAAGAATTGGAGATAATAATCCATAGACAAATGGATGCTGTTTTTTTTTTCAAGAATATATTGAATTACTGATTTTTTTCTTATTTTTTCTTATTTCTTTTCTTTTATTTTTTGATCAGAATATTTGATTTTTTTTCTCATTTTTTGTACTGAAGGTACACATAATTAATATTAATATTTTTTTCCCTGCAGTAATACAAGTTAATATATATACTCTTGCTATAATATCAATATATGCCTAAAAGCTTTAAACTATGGGAACCTGCCATTTATTGATAAAATATTATAGGACTGTGATTAATGTTTGTGTCTGATTCCAGGAAAAGGGATAAAAACAAGGAGCACAGACTAAACCTGAATAGTGCCAATAGAGCACACAAGAAATATTAAAGTGAGACTCAAGGTTGCGACGCTTAACTTATGTTTAAGTCGTAGGACTTCCTTGTATATACACTCTTTTCGAAGTACTCAAACAAGTACAAAGCTTGACTATCATGCTGGCTCCCTATATCCCTGAGGAAAAAAAAATCAGACAAGGGAATGACATTTCCCCATCAAAATAGAATTCTAATCTTTTTCTTCTTATATTATGGCAACTTCCTGTAGTCTTGGCTACAAATGGCTAAGTGAAATATTACTGCATTCTGTCCTACATACTTGTGGGATAGAAATTACTTTAAACTGGACCTATAAAAGGTGTATTTTGAAATTTTCTTATGTTTTTGATTATTTTTCTATTCTTTTGATAATTGACACATACACCCCCATAACTGAACATTGCATTCTGAGCTAAACTTGATATATTTTTTTAAATACTTACTTCAGGGGGGATTGTATTTTAATTTAAAATCTAAGAATTTTTGAATTTTTTTTTTGTTTGAGATTGTATTTTTATAAAAATCCAAGACTTTTGTTTAAGATTTTACTTTTATAAAAAATTCAAAGATTTTGATTTTGTTCAAGAAAAGATCTTCAAGAAAGAAGCTTGAAACTTTTATATCCAGAGAATGAACTGTTGCAGAAAGATGCCGAAAACCTACACTTCATCAAGAAGATCAAGAATGAACTTTGGATGTGATTGATTGGACTGAACTTTTGATTGAACATTTATTGTAACATTTATGCCAAAAGGGACTGCCCCTAATTTGGCTTTCTGTCAATGCACCTAGCAAACATTGGTTTTGCTTTCTTTTCTTTTCTATTTCCTCTCTCACTATTCTAATTTCTCCTAGAAAATTGAATATTGTGTATATCTTTAGATAGAAGTGAATTTAGAACTACAAATTATTATGTTAAATGATCAATGGGGAGACTAGTCTCCCAATGATCATCAGGGGGGATTGTAAACCTCAAAATTCCTTAGACTTATAAATGTTGGAAATTTCACCATTGGGATATTTCATACTTGGAAAATTTCTTACTGATAGTCTATTGGAATGGGAACCCCTTTGGCATGGGAGGTTCTTTCTCTTCCCTTCTTAAGATTACTTTAGGACAGAAACCTTTTGCTGAACAATGGAAAGGACTTTGACCTATGCTTAAGCATAGAACAGGAATTTCTTTGAGTCTTGATTGATTTTAGAATTGATACAATGGAGATACTCCACCCTATTCAGTCCTAATAGGATTGAGTAAGGGCTGCAGCCTAGATCAAAATTTAATTATTCCAATCTCTACCATACTCAAGTTAACAGGATTTAGAAAGGGCTGTAGCAAAGGAGTATAGATTTAATCATTTGAAAATATGACCTTCAACAGACATGTGCAAAAGCCAGAAACCTCTGGGCGGTCCTGGGTTAAGCGAGAGCCTCCATTGACAGGGAAATTGATGAAGAGTGATTGGTAGATGTGAGGACTGAGGGGAGGCAACTTGGATGGTGTCCTTAAAGATAGGAGGGTCTGGAGACTAGGAGGGGTTGAGTTTTTGGGTCGGTGTGGTTCTTGGGCTCTGAGGAAGCTTGCTCTGAAGGAAGCTGAAGGTGGGGGCCTCTGAGACTGTTTCTCCATTTTGGACACGTGAGTAATAGGGACTGATCTCTTTTCTTTGCCCCAGCTATCTAAGGGCTTGGGCCTTTTGGCCCAGCCTAAACAGAAGGGGTATTTAAGCCCTATTCCCTTCTCTCCCCTTTCTCTCTCTATATATATCTCTAATTCCTTTCTTACTCCTATTGTAATTAAACTCCAAAAAAGGCTGACGGCTGACTTGAGTTTTTCATTTAGGAATTACATAGCTGATTCCTTGGCGACCTTAAATTAATATATATCAGTCTTTTAAAGTGATTCCCTTGTTACAGGGGGTTGCACCTGGGGTTGTGCAGCTTTGCCTCAGCTTTAAAAAAACAACACAAACAGTCAGAGAGCCATGGATTGGAGGTGGTGGTGTCAAGTACACAAAGTATAAAGAAGGTCCAGTAATTGTTCAGAACAGAAAGAAACAACAAGGTCAGCCCCCAAGGGAAGCAAAAGACCTGGGAGACCACAGGTGGGCTCCCTGTGTAGAGTGGTCACTTTCTGTAGGTTTCTGACCCATGGTAGACAGAATTGGCCAACGTGGCCCTAGCAACCTAACACTAGTTGGGGCAAATTAAATGCAACAACTATGTCGTTTTTCCATTTCTGTAGACTAATGCATGGTGGATGCTTAATTAGTTGAGTCAAATGGATTTGGATTTTTGGGTACCTGAACCCTATGAAACATACCAAGCCCCCCCCCCCCCCCTCCCCGGGACTAGATCATGGTGCCTAATCTTAAAGAGCTTATAGACTCTAAAGGGACAGGGTTCAAGCCACTAAAACAATGCAACCTGGCATATATCCATCTAAAGGGGTTTAATATCAACAGCACCTCATTGTAGGTATTAACCAATATTTATGAATTGTTTAGTAAGGAAGTTCATTCCCAATCATGAATCCATTTCAATCCAGTTTCAATTCAATTTGATTCACCAAGTACTTATTAAGCTTTTGAAATGTGTCTAGCCTTAGCTGTGTGACCCTGGGCAAGTTGCTTAATCCCCTTGCCTAAACTTAATTGCTTTTCTGCCTTAGAACCTATATACAACATTGATTCTAAGTGGGAAGGTAAGGGTTTAATGAAAGAAAGACAGAGAGGAAGAAAGAAAGAAAAAAAGAGAGAGAAAGAAAGAAGGAAAGAAAGGAAGGAAAGAAAGAAAGGAGGAAAGAAGGAGGGAAAGGAAGAAAGAAGGAAGGAAAGAAAGAAAGGAGGAAGAAAAAGAGGAAAGAAAGTGAGAGAAAGAAAGAGTGGGAGAAAGAAGGCAAGAAATAAAGAAAGGAGGAAAGAAGGGAAGAAAGGAGGAAAGAAAGAAAAAAGCAAGCAAATAAGAAAGGAACAAAGGAAGAAAGAAAAAGGAAGGAAGGAAGGAAGGAAGGGAGGAAGGAAGGAAGGAAGGAAGGAAGGAAGGAAGGAAGGGAGGAAGGGAGGGAGGGAGAGAGGGAGTGAGGAAGGGAGGGAGGAAGGGAGGGAGGGAGGAAGGAAGGAAGGAAGGAAGGAAGGAAGGAAGGAAGGAAGGAAGGAAGGAAGGAAGGAAGGAAGGAAGGAAGGAAGGAAGGAGTGTGCTTAGAACTATACTAGGTCCAAGGGAATACAAAACCAAAAATCCAAATTTTTCTTGCTCTCAAGGAGTTTATATTTTATTATGTGAAAACAAAAGTCACAATGGAAAAAAAAAGGCAATATGATCTCACTGATATAAAAAATTTCCACTGAGGAAACTCCCTTTACCTCTGTCTTTTGATACCTGTAGTTCCTAGTTAGAGAGTTCCCTGGGGCGCCCAGCATCACACAGTCAGCATGTGCCAGAGGTGGGACTTGAAGGCAGGATTTTTGGAGTGGTAGACAAGCTGCCTACATGCTCTACCCAATGCCTATTAACATACCAAACTTCAAGGTCTCAAGCTCAGGTCCTACAGAGCTGACATCCCCCCTCTGTCAGTACTTTTCCAGGGCAGAGAGAGAGGGCTAGCCCGAGCCTGTGTAAGCTGTGCCCTGTGTCCTGAGCCTCTGGAATGTGGCCTCTTCTGCTTGGAGGAGATCATCTGACAGTGCCTGTACTCACTCCCTTGGCGTTTGCATGTTTCCACTCAGCTGGTAACCGGAGAATCACTACATTCCTGTTGGAAGGGCCCTTAAATCTACTCTGGGTCAGAGGTCTCTGACTTGGGTTCTCAGGAACTTGTTGGCCTTTCATCTGACATGGGGAGAAGGGATCTGGTGATGGGTGCAGGAGGGGTGGCAGTGCTGTTAGGGACCCATGGGATGGTGTACAGGAGATTATGTTGGCATGACAATCCTTCCTTCCAGCCAGGGAGCAAGCAAACAGACAGGTTGTGGGTCAGTGCTCTCATTCCATCACTTAGCTTCCAGCCAAGGGGTCTGAGGGAGGGGAAGATGCCACCTAGCCTGGATAGATGAAATGTCAGCAAGTCTTGGGTCCCCTTGCTGCAGGCTGCATGGATTTGCAAGGTGGCATCCTAAGAACCTTTGAGTCTTAAGGGTGGTCCCAGGATCCACCAAGGGGATGTAGGATCTGATAGTCTCTCTTTAGAGACTCCATTGTGATCTAATATTTTCATTTTACAGGAGAGGAAACTAGAATCAGAAAAATGAAATCACTTTCCCTTAAATACTTCAATGGCTAATTCATAGAGTTGGTGAAAAATCTGGGGCACTGAAGCTCAAGGAAAGACCAGCCTCGGATTGTTAATTCTGCTCTGTAGTATTTATTCCCTCAAGTAAGTGTGAGCCAGTCCACTGGGGAAAGAATCCAAGAACTGGATTATAATAACGGCAGAGATTTCTTTAAATCTTCATTTTACTTGTGAGAAAACAGAAGGCCAGAAAGTGACTTGTCAAAGGTTGTGTTTTTAGCAATTGTCCTAGCAGAGACCCTGGCTCAGGCCCTCAGCTAGCCAGGCATTAGGACCATGAGGGCCATTGTTCCTCATACTACATCTGTTGGAGCTCTAGCATTCTGCAATTCTATATTTTCATTGATGAACTCATGGACTGAGAGAGAAAGAAGTGATAATAATGTTGACACTCACTGCAAAGTAACATAGTTAGAATTCGTGTTTTGAATCTGTACCTGTTAACTTGAGGTGTGTCCTGCCAGCATTCTTCTCCAGACTTCACAGGGTTCCTGGAAAAATGGCGGCCACCGACCACTAATTCCCAAGGTACGTTGGCAATCGTCCACTACAAACCAAGATGCTACCCAAATTTCTAGCATCATAGATGTGGAGACAGAAGAGGTCTTGGGGACCACAAACCAGTTGTGGGAAAATGGAAAATTGGAGAATTGGGATTCAGATTCTCTGACTTGAGATCCAGAGTTCCAACTCTGATCAGGCTAGTTCAGGGCTTCATCATTTTATCCAGACTATTGCAATAGTATCCTAATTGGCTTGCCTGCTTCCAGTCTCCCTCTCCAAATAATCCTCCATACAATGGCCAAAATAAGCTTCCTTCATCACAGATCTGCCATCTTCATCTCCCTGATCAAGAAGCTTTAGAGGTTCCCCATTACCTGTAGAATCAAATATAAACCCTTTAATTTAGATTAAAATCTCTTCTTAATCTGGCTTCTACCTACCTTTTGGGGCATCTAGGTGGTGTAGGGGAAAGCACTGGGCTTGGAATCAGAAAGACTCATCTTCTTGTTCAAATCTGGCCTCCAAAACTTGTTAGGTGGACAAGTCAATTCACTCTGTTTGCCTCAGTTTCCTCATCTGTAAAATGTGCTGGAGAAGGAGATGGCAGCCAAGAAAAATCCAAATGGGGTTATGAGGAGTCAGATGAGACTGAACAACAACCTACCTTTTCATACCTCTGATTATTTCTCTTCCTTCACATACTCTACATTCTGGACAGATTGATCTAATTGCTATTTCTCAAACTCAATATTTCACCTTCTGCCTCCCACCTCCACACCTTTCCATATTCTGTCCCCCACTCCCAAGCCTAGAATGCACTTGTGGATCTTATTCCAAGTGCCATTTGCTACTAGAAATCTTTTCCTGATCTCTAGTAGCGAATGCTTTCTCCCTCCTCAAATTACCTTGTTTATTTAATTTAAACTGTTTCCATACTATAGGCAGAAGAGTGGTAAGAGCTTGGCAATGGGAGTTAAGTGACTTGCCCAAGGTTACACAAGTAGGAAGTATCTGAAACCAGATTTGAACCCAGGACCTCTGGTCTCTAGGTTTGACTCTCTATTCACAGAGCCACCTCACTGCCTCCTTGTCTTGTATTTATTTAGCTAAATCTTCTTTGTATACCAAAAGCTTTTAATAAATGCTTCTTGAATTGAATTAAATTGAACTACTCCAGCCTTCCTCTAAGCTGCACTGGTTTTAGTTGGTCCATTGAATGAACAGAGAGAAGTCTGGGCTCAAAACCCTGTTTCCTCACTTTGCTGCTGGTGCCTGGCACATAGATTTGCTTGAGATACTGCTTGATAATGCTTGAGAGATTGACAGGAAATTTCTGGAAGTGATCACTTCCTCCACTTTCTTGCTTCAGAAAGGAAATGCAGCGTGCATATGTCCAACTTTCCTTAATGAGCTCCACCAAGGTCTTCTTGGGAAGATGTAATCACTTTGGGGAATACTGGAGAGGCCTTTTGGCTTAGTCACTCTTTATCATTAAAATTTGCTCTATCGATAAGATCTCAGTTGGCAAAAACAGGACAGCCAGCCATTGTCTTAGAGATAACTGGCATCTCCTTACTCCAGAGACAGTAAAAAGTCCCTGTGGTGAACTTTTTACTCTCCATGTCTATCAGGGATCCAAAAGGAAAGGGGATTCCCGGGGTGGGTCTTGCTGGAAGGGAGCAGTAGTAGAGGTTGTACATGCATGCAAGACAGGGTCCAAACATACATTTTCACCCTATAATAGCTACACCAAGACCCCAGGCCTTAAGAATCCATTCAAAGGGTGTCTAGACCATTGATCTAGTTTGTATTTTATCCCCAAGGCACTAGGGAGCCCCTGAAGCTTCTCCATCAGGGCAGATTATGATTTAGGAAATTTCTTTTGTTAGTTAGGTAGAAAAGGTGAGGGGAGACCAGTTAGGAAACTTTTGCCTTGCCCAATACCTCTAAATTCTAGTGCTTCAGTCCCTGTTAATTCCTGTTTGTCCTGTATATAGCTTGTAAATATATATTTATTTGCTTGTTGTCTCTCCCCATTAGATTGTAAGTTCTTTGAGGGGAGGCACTGTCTTTTGCCTATTTGTACGCTCATGTCTTTGTATCACATAGTAGGTGCTTAATAAATTTTATTGATTGATTGGCTATGGCATTAGTCCAGATGAAGTGAGGAGATAGGTCATTATTTCACACCAGCTCCTTTCTAGTGTCTATTCCAACACTAATTAGCTATGAGTACTGGGGGTCAATGTTTGTACTTTGTTCTTGCTCTATCTTTGAAAGAAACATACCCTCATTAAAAAACGGATCCATTATTAAGTGATTAAATGGAACTAGGGTGCTAGTGGCTGGCTCCCTCCCAATGTGGGAAAAGCTAGCCAGGAGGAGCCCAAGCTGATGACAGTGGAGTTCAAAGAGATATCTTCTAAATCCCGCAAGGTCCCAGGATACACCACAATATGGCAGCCCCAGCCCTGAAAGAGAGAGGAACCAGAGTCTACTCATTATGCTGAGATTGACAAAAGAGGAAGCTGAGACTGACTAAGGCTTTTATTATTTTTTTTTTTGAGATTCAATGTCTTATAGTTTGGTGAAGGTTCATACATGTTACAGCCTCAACTAGGCTATTTTGGACAATTTTGGTATGTCCTTGAATGAAAAGGCAAAGTTCCCAAGTAAAGATTATCTTTTTGCAGTTGTTAACATTTCAATTTTTTTCTTCTGACTAAGGCTTTTTGAAGGTATCCCCAATTCCAGTTTTATGACTTCAGCAGGTCAAAGAGGCCGCTGTCCACCGAATGATTAATATACAATGTCTGTTCATGGCTCACCATCTCTCCAATGCATTTCCTTTACATTCCATCATGAATCTCCAGGAACCAGACTTTCCAGATTCTGCCACATGGGGAATTTGCATCAACTAAGCACGTAGATGTGGCCAAACATTTGCCAGTTTCTGGTATTTGTTGTCCTTCATACTCAAAAAGGGCCAAAGTGAAATGATCTTGGAGTCAATGTAAGTTTGTCTGAGTGTGGCTGAGCAGACCAATGAGAGCTAGGAAGGCTCTACCACAGATTGGGCACCAATCATTGGTGGATGGAGATGTAAAACGGTAAATGGTAAAATGGTATGGGTGATGTCTTTTAACTTGTGTCTCTTCAAGTCATCAAAGTCCAGTGGTAAGACAAAAGTCAAGATGATTGGTGATGGCCTGAGATGCAGTGGATGACCTTGGTGTCTTCAATGTCTAACCAAGCTCCAAGTGCTCTACGGTGCCTGCTATCACCACCTTTGTGGTCTGCTGGAACAAATTATTTACATCTGCCTATTCTATTAGTGAAGTCTTCACATATTTGGGGTAGACACCCTAATATCTCCTTCACAGGCTTAAGATCTATTGGTTACCTTCATTCTGTTTTAGCCTGCTTGCCAAGATGGTGCACCAGGGTGAGGTTGCTGGGCATATGACAGCTTCTTGGAGCCACAAGTGAGAGCTGGGGGGCATGTGGACACCAGAGGAAGAAATCAGCCTGAAAAGGGTTCACTCTAGAGGTACTAGTCTTTCCTTTTCCTTCCCCATACACACCATTTTAGATATTGATATTGCAGGCTTTATTATTCCCAGTTTATAAGTGAGGAAACTGAGGCTGGTGATGACTTCACCATGGTGACACAGTTATTAAGGGTTGGGGGTGAGAGTCAAACCCAGGTTTCTTCTAATTCCAGATCAGATGCCTTTTCCAGCTAACCATAGAGCCTGTGATAAACATAAATTCTGAGAAGTAACATTCAGGGTTTTGCTATAGACCTGCCCTGTGGGGGCATAAGCAGGACTTTGTGGGACCCCCTTCATGAAGGAGGTTTGGGTTTGGGAGTAGCTGGACTAATGGGTCCCATAATGAAGAGGCAAGTCTAAGAGCCCTTAGCCACCAAGTCTGCCCAGAAGTCTTTATTGGACACAGAGCAGAGGAAGTAGTGCTTGGGAGGGAGAAATGAGGAGATATCCTTGTCTTTGTTTCTTTGACACCTAGCATAGTGCTTGCCATATAGTGGCTTAATAAAAGCTTGTCGAGTCATCGGCTCAGTATACTTCTGGAATATAACTATATAAAGACTTCAAATAGCCAGAGAAGTGGATACGAATCCCCACAAAGAAGCATTCTCAGGATCCAACTTCAAGGGGTATATTTTGGGTAGCTTCATTTCACATGGGGAGTGAGAGGGGATTTTGGCTGACTCTACATCCTTTCCTCCTATTCAAAGTCTGAGGTCGAACCATCAGCATAACTCCCTCCCTGGAGGGATGGGACAGAGATAATGTTAATACTGGATCAGTGATTAATGCATTTCCTCATAGTAGATGCTCAGTAGATTGGCGGAATCTCCCTGTTGAGAATTTTTTCCTGACTTCTTGGCCTAAATTGTCCACTACATCCGGCTTTGCTAGGCTGTAAAGGAAACTGAATATTTAAAATAATTATTTTATCTGAAGCCAATGGTTTCCTTGAAACTTCCAGATCCCCCCCTGGAGAGAAGGGGTAAAGAATGACCTCTGAGCAAAAGGGACGTTGGCCAAGGCCAGGCTCAAGACCAATGTGGAGTGACTAGAAGAGCACTAGATGGAGGAAAAATGTTTTTCCTAAGGTTACTAGTGACTTCCTGATGCCCAGAGTCAATGGTGATTTTTAGGCAGCCAGTGTCTTTGATTTACTCAAAGCATCTGACAAGATTAACAATCCCCTTTTTCTAGATACATCCTCCCTCGACTCCTGGCTATCTTCCTCTCTTATCTTCCTTACTGCTTCTTGTGTTTCCTTTACGAGCTTCTTCAGCCTTCTTCAGTGGAAGTCTGTTAATGTCTCTTGGTCATGGTTTCTTCATGTCTACTAGGAGAAGGCTGGGACTGCAAAATCTGAGGTTCCTCCCAGACCAAACATCCCCTGTTAGTCTCTGAGCTGCTCATCTGGTACTCGGACATCCCCAAGGTTCTCTTCTCCTCCTCTTTTCTCTCTAATCTCTAATTGGTCATCTCATCTTCTCCTACTTCTCGTTTGGCTTTGGGCAATGCATTTAATAGCCTTGAGCATCAGTTTTCTTAGCTGAAAATTAAGATCTTGGACTAAGATGATCCTTTGAGCTCCCATGTTCGACTCTCCTGATGTAAATAATTACCAGAAAAAGATTTCTAGATTTCTCTCTCCAGCCTTCATTGCCACATGCCTGCTATACAGTAGACAGACAAAATAATTTCCGTCTTATTTGGGCTGATGGAAGGATCATCATTAGGGACAGCTAGTGGTACAGTGGATAGAGCACTGAGTCTGGAGACAGGAAGACCTGAGTTCAAAGTGTGATTCTGGGTAAACCACAACCTCTGTTTGCCTCAGTTTCCTTGACTATAAAATGAGGATCATAATAGTGTCTACCTGGCAGGGTTCTGGTAAGGATTAAATGAGATAATATCTATAAGAAGCACTTAGCATATTCCCTCCCTTCCCATCAAAGCTATCGCCAAATGGGCTGTCTGGAAAGGTTAGGAGACTTGCCCTCACAAGAGGTCCCTCCCAAGCAAAGGCTGGAAGGCTGTCTGATCTCTTTGGGGGGATGTTAAAGGGTTTTGTGGTCAGATATGGGTTATACCTAATGGCTGCTGACATCCCTTCCAACCCAGAGATGTGGTAGTGGTAGTAGTAGTAGATATTCTATCTGTAATTATCTCAACATCAATGTTTCTGATACTAAACTCTTCATCTTTGTTTCTGTCACAGAGAAGCTGCTTGAAACTCTCCTTACCTCTCTTTGTTACAGCCTCATTTGCCATTCCTTCTTTCCTCTCCGGAGGTTCAACTTCTTTTTCTATTCCCTGCCACCCAGGTGGGAAAATGTTGAGTCTCGATTTATCCTCTCTCCACCCTTGTCCTCTTAGTTGTCAAGTCCTATTGATTCTGACTTTTCAACTCTCATCGTCCCCTTCCCCACTTTCCATTCTCTTACCTAGTTGAAGGCTTCATTAGACTTCTGTAATAGTTTCTCAATTTCTTGCCTCTTCAATTCATCCTTCACATGCCTGACAGAATATTATCCCTAAAGCATGTTCCCTGAACAAAAAACTCGAGTGGTTCCCAATAACCTAGCCCATCCTCTCTTTTTGTTTTCCTATCTATGTGACTAAGTGTTTTCTTATCTGAAAGGTTAACTTCCTAACAAAGGTTGACAGTTAACTTCTCAGCCTCTCTTTCCCTATATGTAAAATGGGAATAATAGTAGCTCGAATATCATAGAATTATTTTGAGAATCAAATGAGAGAACCAAAGTAAAGGACTTTGTAAACTTTAAAGAGCTATAGAAATGATATCACTTCTTATTGTTGTCATTTTTATTGGGACAGCCAAGTGGCCCTGTAGACAGAGCCCTGGGTTTGGAATCAAGAAGATTTTTATTTTCCTGAGTTCTAATCTGGCCTCAGACACATACTAGCTGTGAGACTTTGGGCAAGTTATTCAATCCTATTTGCCTCAGTTTCCTCATCTTTAAAATGTTCTGCGGAATGAAAAGGCAAATCACTTCAGTATCTTTACCAAGAAAGCCCCAAATAGGGTCACAGAGAGTTGGACATGATTGAAACATGAGTGAACAAATCATTATTATTATTCAAGATTGCTACTGTTTACCATTCCATGAGAGTGTCTTGCCTTCTCCCACTTCTATGACTTTGTGCACAATTTAGAGATTATACAGTCAACACCTTTGTTTTAAAAATAAGACTGAGGACAAGATCTGTTTTGGGCACTCAGCTAAATGGTGGCAGATTTAGGCCTGATTAGGGTACTGCCTCCCTCATTCTGGGCACTATAATTCCATCCATATGGCAGATTTTCATATATAATTATATGCATAATAAATGCATTAGTTTTAGCTGCTACTGATCAAAATTGCAGCGCCCAGACTTCTACCACACCATTTTGTTTCAGACTGTGCTCCTTAATAGGCCAATGTGGGATGAGAGGGCAGAAAAGAGGAGTGAGAAGTTTTTAAAAAGTGATGGTTCAGATAAGAAACTTGTTCATGGAATTTGGAGGAAGAATTTGTCTAAGAAGAAGATGCTATCATCCTCAGCATCAACAACAAATATTTACAGAATGAACACTATTTCCTAGAAAATATTCCTGTGCGGTCCTCTAAAATTCTTTTCTTTTTGAAAAGTATGTTATGATAAACATAGTAACATTCTAAACAATACAAATAAACAATTAAAGAAACAAAATGGATTGAATCTCAAACTGGCATTTAAAAAACAAAAACAGTATATCATAATTTCTATCAGTGACTTGGCCAGTCATAGAAGACATGTCTGTGAGATTTACAAATGGCACAAAGGTAGGAGTTATGATTGGTACATTGGCTAACAAAGTTAGAATTAAAAAAAAAAAGATCTCTCTAGCCTAGAACAACAGACAGAATCTAATAAGATGAAATTTAATATAGATAAACATTTAGGTACTATTCTGAGGCAGTTGGTGCCACAGTGGATAGCGCTCTGGGCCTGGAGGCAAGGAAAACCTGTGTTCAAATCCAGCCTCAGATACTTCCTAGTTGTATGACTCTGAGCAAGTCATTTTATCTCTGCCTCACTTTTCTTATCTGTAAAGTGGGAATAAAAATAACAGCTACCTCACAGGGTTGTTGGGAAGACCAAATGGTATAATATTTGTAAAAAGTGCTAAGCACTGGGCCTGGCATTTAGTAGACTATATAAGGGATTATTCCATTTCCTTCCTCTTGATTAAAAAATGGCACTAGTAGAGAATGAAGGAAGCAAGGATTAGGCCATGGTTGGATGAAAATGATCTAAGGATGTTAGTAGGAGACAAGTTCAATATGAGTCATCATCTAGATGTGGCAGTCAGTCAATGAAGCCAATGTAATCATAGGCTGCTCATGCCTCAACAAGTCACACATTGGACTTTCTCTACCAGCCCCAGCTCTTCACTCTGAAGGTCTACCTCTCTCCCGCTCTGTCTCTCAGCTTTTCTGGTCTCTTGTGACTTGTCCTTCTCAATCATTCACTCTTTTCCTTTCAACTTTAACACCTCTCCATTCATTGGCTTATTTCCTGCTGTATTTAAACATACTTAGGTCTCTTCAATCCTGAAGAAACCTTTGCTTTGTTCTGCCATCCCTTCAAACTGTTGTGCTACATATTTTCTCTTTTTCAGTCATGGTCAAACTCCTAGAAAAAGATTGCCCAAACTTGTTGCTTCCATTTCCTCATCTCCCATTCATTTCTCAATGTCTATCAATTTTATTTCTAACTCAACCCAAACTATTCTCTATAAAGTTAATAATGATCACCAAAATGCTAAATCTAAATGATCTTTAAAAAAAAATTCTCATCCTTCTTGACTTCTCTATAGCTTTGAAAACTTTTAATCACATTTCCCTCATGGACACTCTCTCCTTTTTTTTTTGATCCAGCAATCTCTTGATTTTTCTCTTATTTTTCTCACCAGTCCTTCTAGTTCTCTTTTACTTGATCATTTTTCTCCTCCCATTACTAAGTATGACATTCCTCAAGGTTTTGTCCTGGATTATTTTTCTCTCCTTACATTTTCTTCATTAGCAATCTCATCAATTCTCCTGGGTTCAAGTATCATGTTTATGCAAATGACTCTCAGATCTCCTTATTCCTCTCCAGAATTCCAGTCCCATCATACTAGCAAATGCTTATTGGATATTTCCTCATGGATGTCCTGTAGGATCTTATACCAAAGGCAATATGCCAAAATGGAATTATTTTTTATTTCCCCCCCAATACAACCTTCCTCCAAATTGTGATAGAGGTTTCAAACCCTAGAACTGGAGTTATAGTCTGGGAAATTGATGGAGTCTCAGCCACAGCAGCAGGGGAGGGGCCCCAGGAGATGTTCTGGAAGCTTGGGAGAGCAAGAGTTTCTGTCAGAGAGAGGCAAATAGCTCTCGATCCTGAGACAGCCTAAGGAAAGGTCTGGTCAAGACTTTGCTCCTGAGGAAAACTTACATCTTTCTCCTGGTGATTTGGACACCCTTCCCCCCCTCTGATTCCCAACTGAAGGGGCAGTTGGGGAAGACAGCCAAGCAGCTGACAAGATCACCTCGCAGCTCCTGGTGTCCTGGGTTGGAACTGTGCCCATGGACTAAGACCAGGGCCATCCCAAATCTCTCAGGGGTCCAAGGCTGCCAAGGCCTGAGTTTCCCCAACTTGAGAAGGGAGGTAAGGGAAGCTAGAATAGGGACACTTTTTCACTTCTTTCCTCACAAAAAACATCCCCAAAGCCATTCCTTGTGTTATTCCCCAACTGAATTAGTTTAGAATAAAGGTTGTCGTTTTTCCCCAACTGACTCTAGTTCCAGCTTGAGGGGGAGGGTAACTTTCTCTCCCTCTGAGGAAAGAGGCTAGTAGTAGAGGGAAGTGAAGAAGCAGTTTGGGGATGAGCAGCCATAGCTGAGGGGAGGCTGAAGGGGGGAACTACTCACTCCCCCTCTCCTCTCCCTTGGCCAAGTTAAACAGCAGCTGTCTCCCTTGAACCCTGCTTTGAGAGGGGAGGTCTCTTTACCACCAGACAAACATTCTATTACAAAATTTCTGTATTTCTGTGGATGGCACGGCCATCTTTCCAGAAACTCAGATTCATAACCCCAAAGGCACCCTTGACCCTTCTCTCTCAAGTCCAACATCCAGTCAGTTGTCAAGTCTTATTGCTTCTATCTCCACAATGTCTCTTACATCTATCCCTTCTTTATACTCATATAATCTTGACCCTATTTTAGGCCTATATCATTTCTTGTGTGAACAATTATAATAGCCTCTTGACTTGTCTCTCTACTTCCAGTCATTCCTTTCTTCAACCATCTTCTCAAGAATTGTTAATCTGATATTCCTAAAAATAAGATCAGATCATGTCACCCCCCTGTTTTAAAATCTTAAATTTTAAAATTAAAATGTAAAAAAAAGACCCTATTGTCTTTATCATAAAACACGTTCCTGAAACCAATGTTGAAGGCTCTCTGGAATCTGTTGTCTGCATCCTTTTTCTCATTTTATACTATTTCTGTTTATTCGCTCTCCATTCTAGTTTTTTTTTGGCAGAGATATTGGAATGATTTGCCATGTCCTTCTCTAGCTCATTTTACAGATGAGGAAACTCAGGAAACAGGATTAAGTGTCTTGGCCAGGATTACATAGGTAGGAAGTATCTGAGGCAGGACTTGAACTGAGGAAGATCAGTCTTCTTGACTCTGAGCCCAGTCCTGTACTACATCATCTAGTTGCCCCTCCAGTTTCAGTGCCTTTGCAGAGCTAGTCTCCCACTTCTAGAATACACTTTCTCCTTACCTTTGCTTCATACACTACCTAGTTTCCTTCAAAGCACCATTTGGATATTGCATTCTAGCTATAGGAGGACTTTTCCTGATTCTGTCCAGTTGTTAGCATTCTACCTTTCTTGAAGTCACCTTGTATGATTTTGTATTAAGTTCATAATTATTTTAATATATTCTGTATCTACTTAGAAGACTTTATGCTTGAGGGCATAGACTATGACAGTTTGTCCTCATATCTCCAGCCACAGTAGGCACTTAGTAAAGCTTGTTTAATTGAATTGAAATATTGAATTACGGCTGTTATCCTGTCATAGAAGTCTATATATGCAATCCCCCTTATTCTATAGCTGTCTGGTGCCCATCTGGCTTGGGCAGGGGAGACTCTGGGCTGGGTATCCAGGGAGATGGTGGTGGTCACAGAAAGGGAAATGATGAAGATGGGGCAGGGACGGACTTGCTCAGGGCCAAGATCAGAGAGAACCCTGGCAGCAATCATGGTGAACAGGTTCTCCTCCTTTGAAGCTGGCCCCTGAGTCTTCTCAGAATTATAGACTCTTAGAGATCTGCATTAGGAAGAAACCACTCCTACGAAGGCAGCCTGCCTATTCCTCTTTGAATAGTTTTAATTGTTGAGAAGTTTTTCCTTAAATCAAACCGGAATCTGCCTCTCTGCAAACTTTTCCACTGCTTCTGGTTCTTCCTCTGAGGCCAAACAGGTCAAGGATTTAATCCTTGAAAATAACTATGACATTTCCTTTAGATCTTCTTTTCTTCAGGCTAAATAAACTTCACTGGATTCTTCAGCTGTTCCTTCTATGGCATGAACTGCAGTTCTCTCTCCATCTCAGATGCCCTTTTTCAAATATGCCCGGATTTTTCTTTTCCCCCCTGTTCATACTGTATTTTATTAATGTAAATTCAGACATTTCTGTTAAATTTGATGACATAATGATTTTTTAAAATGAGCATGGCATAAAATATTAATTTATAAAAGTAGTGTGTCTTTCCATATGTACCTTCATGTTTTACTTTTTCTTTTTTTAACATTTATTTTTCTAATGAATCCCAAATTCTCTTCCTCCAACTCCTTCCTCACTCATTGAGAAGGTAAACATTACAATACCCATTATATATATATATATATATATATACATATATATGTGAAGTCATGCAAAACAGATGTCCATATTAACCTTGTTGCAAAAAAACAACAAGAATAAAGTGAAAAAATATGTTTCAATCTGTACTCAGAGTTTATCAGTTCTCTCTTTAGAGGTAGCTAGCTTTTTCATCATGAGTCTTGTGAAATTGTTGTGAATCATTGTACTGCTCAGAGTAACTAAGATCATCTTTATGATATTGCTGTTACT
Organism: Monodelphis domestica; assembly: GCF_027887165.1. NCBI lineage: Eukaryota > Metazoa > Chordata > Mammalia > Didelphimorphia > Didelphidae > Monodelphis > Monodelphis domestica. The sequence goes on from NC_077229.1 coordinate 423,166,441, forward strand.
GTGTGCAGAGTTCTCCTGGCTCTGCTCACTTCACTTTGCATCAGTTTACTTAAATTTCCCCACTTTTTTCTGAAACCATCTGCTTTATTTGGAACTATGCCCAAAGGGTTATAAAGCTGTGCAAACTCTTTGATTTGATAATACCATTACTGGGTCTGTATACCAAAGAGGCAATTAAAAAAGGGGAAAGGACCTACTTGTACAAAAATATTTGTAGCAGCTCTTTTTGCATTGGCAAAAAAATTGGAGATTGAACAGATGCCCATCAATTGGGGAATGGCTGAACAAATTGTGGTACATGTTGAGGATGGAATACTATTGTGCTGTAAGAAATGATAAGCAGGATGATTTCAGAAAAAGCTGGAAAGATATGTGGGGACTGATGCAGAGAGAAAATAAGCTGAATTGGGAGAACATTGAACACAATAATAGCAATATCGGAAGATGATCATCTGTGAAAACTTGCCTGCTCCCAGCCATGCAATGTTCTGGGACAATCCTGAAAGACATGATGGGGAATGCCATCCACCTCCAGAGAAAGAACTGCTGGAGTCGTCATTCACATCAGTGGATCTTTGGTTTTATTTGGGGGTTTGGGTTATGTATGCCTTTGTTGTTACAACAATAACCAATATGGAAGTGTGTTTTGAATGACAATTAGCAAAAAGAAACTATTTGTTTTGTCATTTTTATAGCACAATAGTATTGCATCAGTCACATATCACAACTTTTTCAGTCATCATTCTTAGATTTTTCAATTTCTTCCCTAAACTGGGGATCAAGAACTAAAAACTATACTGATTGGGGAGATTACCACCTTTGTTCTGGACCAAGATTTTCTTCAGTCAACAAACATTTATTAAGCTCTTACTATGTACCAGTCTACAGGGAATACAGAACAAGCAGAAAGAAAGAGATTCCCTGCCCTCAAGGAGTTTATATTCTATTAGAGAACTACAACTCATAAAAAGGAGCTGGAGAGCAGAGAAGGGGGCAGGGGGGAGAAATGAAGGTAGAAGAAATAAGGAGTGTAGCCTAGAGAGGAGTGAAGACATGACTGACCTGGGCACCCTCCTTAAATGGTAGTTCTAGGACTGACATCCAATTAGAGGAACAGAGGATATTTCCAATGTGTGAATTCCAGGGTTTCAGTGAGACTTCACAATGGAGACCTAGAGCATGGTAGAACAAGTCTAGAGTGCATCTGCCTAGAAAGGAATCATAGGTAGAAGCTGAAGTAATGGGGACACCAGTTATGAGGTTCAAATGAGACAATGAATGTAAAGTACTTTGCAAACCTTAAAGTGCCACGCAAATGCCATTTATTCTTTTTTAAAAATACTTTATTTTTTTCCTCAAGTACATGTAAAAACAATTTTTAACCTCTTTTTGTTGCTTTTTTTTTGGTTGTTTGTTTTTAATCCTAAGACAAATTCTCCCCCTCCCTGAGACCTGATATAGATTTCACATATAATGCTATTTATTCTTATTATTTTTTAATAACCTCTAGTCACGTGGCCTCAAGTCTGGTGATGACTTTATTCCCTGAGCTTTCTACTTCACTACTAGTGAGCTCAAGCAAAGTTTATAGAGATGTGTTAGTCAATGTTCTGAGAGTCAGACTCTCAGAAATTAAAAAAAGAATGCACATATTTGATAATTATTAACACTTTTCCATGTCTAGACAGTGAACAAAAAATAAATCCAACTTTGCTCTATAGTGATGTCTGAGGTATAAATGCCTCAGATATCACTATAGATCAGTCTGTTTTATTTTTTAGTTTGAGCTGGTTCCAGCACATCTACTTAGATTAGGAACACAAATGAAGGCGTAGCCTTCACAAGAAGAGTCCCAACTTTCCACCAGTGTATAAAGGAAAGGAGAAGAGAATAAGAGAGGTTTTGACATGTGGACCAAAGGAGAAGAGAGAACTCATGAGGAATAGATAGCTTTTATTTATTTAAAAAAAGTAGAAGGCAGAATTCTTTATTGATAGAAAGTAGGAAAAAGATTATATGTGTGAAGATAAGACATTTGGCATAGCTACTATGAAGAGTGGGAAAAAGAATAAATAGGAAGGAGAAGAGAGGGGACGGATGAAGACGCTACAGTGAAGGAGGGCCAATTGAGATTATATAACATAAATTGTAGTGAAGCCAGCTGGAACAGTTGGATGACTTTTACTAGTAACATTCCATGAGCAGGATAAGAGAAGACAATGTGTTAGGAGGTTGGCAAAGTATGACTGGCAATGAGACAAGGGAACAAAATATTTTTAAGATTGATTGATAGTATGGGGTTGAACTTGTAGAGCATAGGATTAAGATTGTGAAAGGAAAGGAAAGAGGCCTGGAAATGGGCAAAAGATTGGAATAACAGAAATAGATAGAGGAACTGAGGGTCACATTGAGGACAAAAAATACATTTAGGAGGGATCAGGCAGGAAGAGAAATTAAAGGCCAGAATATTATGTTTATAGAGAAGAATTTCAGAGTTTTGTATCATAATTGATGGTCAGGCAAAGAGTATGACCATCTCTTTATGTGGTGGAGGCAGAATGAAAATGAAGCTTAGGGGAATTTAAGAGGTTGATGACCTGTAAGGTGAGGATGTTTGAGAGGTCATAGACATGTATCAGTAAGCCGCCATTTTGAAAGCAGAATGAAAGAATGAAGAAGACTGTGAAAGTCACTCCTAGAGAAAAGAGGTAGAATGGCCTAGAGAGTTTGGCCGTTAACAAATAATGAGTTTGACAGGATGACCAAGATGGATGGAGTGAACCTCAAAGGAAAATATATTGCTGTACATGATGGCAAAGGAAGTGGTTCTTGGGAATATGTATATACTAGTTTTGTATCCCCTTCTCCTGCCTTGTAGCCCTTTGGACTTCTTGAGATTTGGTATTATCAATTATTTTTAGTTGAATCAATAAAATGTATTTATTATTCTAATTCTGCTATCTTCCCCATCTACTATCATCATTTTTTATGTCTCTTAAATATTTGTTCATATTCCTCATGTGGAAGTAGAATATAAACTCCTTGAAGGCAGATATAGTTTCATTTTTATCTTTATATTCCTAAGGCCTAGTACAGTATTTTGTGCATAGTAAGAGCTTAATAAAAATTTATTGAATTAACAAATTGTTATCAAATTCATATTTGTAATTTATGAGAGTATTCTATTATATTAGCATTTTAATACTATTTTATTGGAATTTTATTTAGTAATTCTCTAATTATTTGACTTAAAGGGTTTTTAAAACCAGTTTTTCTGTTTCAAATAAAGAATTATGAACAATTTTGTACAAGAAAGTTTTTTTTCATTTTCTTTTTTGTCACTTTAAGATTTATGATGTTTTTATGTTATAAATATTTGCTAGATTAAAAAAAATTAACTGGAATATATTTTCTCTTCCTCCCATATCCCACTCCATTGAAAAAAGATAGAAAAGAAAAAAAAAACGCACCTTAAAATAAATAATGCACGCTTAAGCAAAACAAATTTGTACAATGACTGTGTACCAAAATGTATGTATACATCTCATTCTGCACCTTAATTCCATCACCACTCTTTTAAAAGTGACATTTCACATGAGGGGATGCCCTTCAATTGGGGAATGGCTGAACAAATTGTGGTATCTGTTGGTGATGGAATGTTATTGTGCTCAAAGGAATAATAAAGTGGAGGAATTCCATGGGAACTGGAACAACCTCCAGAAAGTGATGCAGAGCGAAAGGAGCAGAACCAGGAGAACATTGTACACAGAGATTGATGTACTGTGGTACAATTGAACGTAATGGATTTCTCTACGAGTAGCAATGCAATGACCCAGGACAATTCTGAGGGAGTTATGAGAAAGAACACTATCCACATTCAGAGTGAGAACTGTGGGAGTAGAAACACAGAAGAAAAACAACTGCTTGATCACATGGGTTGATGGGGATATGATTGGGGATGTAGACTCTAAATGATCACTCAGTGCAATTATCAATAATATGGAAATAGGTCTTGATCAATGACACATGTAAAACTGAGTGGATTTGTGCATTGGCTATGGGAGGGGGTAGGGGAGAAGAGGTGGGAAAGAACATGAATCATGGAACTATGGAAATATATTCTAAATTAATTAAATATAATTTTTCAATAAAAAAATAAAAATAAAAGAATGACATTTCATCATCAGTTCTCTAGAATCATGGTCATTTTATTGATTATGATTCTTATAACTTTCAGATTTGTTTTTATAGTGTAATTCTTAAATAAGTTGTACTCCTGGTTCCATAATTTATTTCTTTATCAGTTCATAAAAGTTCTCAAACTGATCATTTTTATAATTTCAATGTTGTTATAGTTTTTAAATTTTAAAACATTCATTTGAAAAACAGATTTAGTTACATGAGTCAAAAAGGTATAATCATTTATAACTCCTATGTATATGACAAGATTGCTTCCCAATTTATAGCCCTACTAATATTATTTAGTGCCTAATTACTCCAACCTCACCAAAATTAAATTTATCATTATATATTTTTTCCCTTTTTGGCCAATTCAATGGATATATCACAATAACTTGATCATTTTAATGTCAGTTGCTATCATTATAAGAGGCTATTTGCAATTAATACTCTGTCTTATCATGAAAACTGTCTATTGATCTTTCCTTTGTGGAATGGACTTCTATGATTACAAATTTGTATAGTTTCTTACAAACTTCAAATGTCAGATTTTTAAAAACCAGCTATATAGCTATATTAACTGCAGAGGTTTCCTTTAATATGTTTCCTTCCTTCTTATTTTGCAAGACAGTGCTTTTGCCATTTCATTTCTATACCATTAAATCCATCAATTATCCCTAATCATTTACTCAATTTGCTCAAAAGAAATAAGAAATGTTTCTTCTCTCTGCAATTGAAAGAAATGTTATTCTCTTTTCTTCTATTTTAGAATAACTTTAGAAATATATCCATTATTGACTCAATTAAGTTTCTTTTGTAATGTATGGTGTGTGAGAAATGTGAGTCTGGATTCATTTTTACCAGACTACTAACCAATTTTCCTAGCAATTTTTCATTAAATAATGATTTGCTTCTCCACCCTCCTGTTTTTAGTACTGAGTTTTCAAATCCTTTTCTCATAGATGCTCTATCTTTCTGGATTTTTACTTCTGTTTTATTGACCCGCTTTTCTTAAAAAAAAAAAATCAGCTATCAACAGGGTATAATGACCTCTTTACATATATTTGAATTGGACAGAAGGAATTCTCTTCCCCCCTTTCCCCAGCATGGTTCTTGATATTCTTGTCTGGCTTGCAGAACATCCTCTACAATGGTTAGTTTTCCGTGAAAGATAAGAGCCGATCTGGGGACCTTGTAATTTTCTAATCGCGTGACTCATTTATTCTCCTCCTCTCTTTTCTGTTGTGGTTGTCAGTGAAGCCAGGCAACAGATGTTCCTGGGTTAGGGGAAAGTATGTTTTATTCTGTCTACGGGCAAACAGGAACATTAGCAAGTCTGTAGTTTCCCTAGTTTCAAGGTAGACTGTTGGCTACCAACCAAGATTTCCAAACGAATGAGCATTTGTTTAGAAAGGAGAAGGAAATTTCCATCTCCCTCTCCATTAAATCTAGCTGGGTGATCTCGCCATTATTTAACCCCATTTAAGTAAGTTTCTCCAGAAAATCCTCACTCCTGCCTCCCACTCAGTGTCTAAATGTCAATTAATTACTAAATTAGCTTCTCAGAAAAGGGATGTTCACACACCTGCACTGGATGGGGAAGAACACTTTGAGCTGACCCGGCTGTGTCCCCTGAGAGCCTGGTGCCGAAGGAAGAGATCCTGATGCTGTCAGTGAGCTGTCCAGAAGATCTCCCTCCCGCAACGTGACAGACACTTTAATTCAATTAATCAATACGTGCGTGCTACAAGATATAAAACAGAGAGGTCAGGTGACCTTTGATTTCCTCCTCCGTGATGTGCCTGCCACGCTCTGTCTGGGTGTGCCGGCGCTTACAAGAGCTGATGAGTCAATCCCAACCTGTATGATGGAGTAAACCATTGAAATTCTCTACCACTCGCTCGCTTCCCTCTGCTAGAAAACAAGGAGTTTTCTATTTTGTGATCCTGCCACCAGTAAGTGTTTGTTGAGAACTACCATGTACCTGGCCCTGGGAATGGAGAAAGTGGTAAGAAAGCCTTGTCTACAAAACACCGACAATTAAGTCAAGGAACTAAGACAAAAGAATAAAGGATTCAGAACTGAAAGAGCCCTTAGAAATCTTGAAGCTATGAGCTCTGATGTTATAAAGGAGGGAATAATTAAATCTTCACAAAGCTAACAGATCAGGGACTAAAAGCTCAGGTTCTTTAGTCTAGAACACATGCACATTCCAATGTGGTACTATGGCCAGAGCACTGGATATAGAGGGTATCAAGAGAGCAAGTTCAAAACCCACGGCTGACGGCTTTTGTAGCAGTCCAGCCCATAGGTATTATGGAGAGACAAGGATCTTGTGAGTGAGCACATGGCCATCCTGCGCATGGCAATGAGCTCTATTCCCAGCGTGGCTGAAGTTTAGGCGGGAAACCTTGCTTCCTCCTGTCTCACTCACCTGAGGATAATAACCCCACCTCCACCTTGTCATAAGTTGCATTAGCCAATGGCAATACACTAGGTAACTCATCCATATGTATTGAGGCATCATGTAACTGATCAATATGTATTGAGCTCATTTGTATATCAAAGAGAATAAAAGAAACGGGACACAGCCAGCTCGACCACTTGGAGTATGTCGACAGGTTTGCAAAGGAGCAACTTCTCCCCTTTTTCTCTCCTCTCTATCTTTCTCCCTGAGGCCTGGCCCTTCGGTCAGGCCTTCCTGTCTCTCTCTCTTTTCCAATGCTAATACCTAGCGTTATCTACCTCCTTTAGTTTCCAATCTCCTTTCCTTCTGAGCTAGCATTATCCTCTGACCAGTGCAGTGTTAAATTGGGATCATTGGATGGGAATAGCCTGAATAGTAAAGCCCAGTGGTCGGAGCAGGCTGTGGCTCCCGAATAACAATAATTGATTACTGACTCATTTATTTACATCTCTAAAGCTGGCTCGTTCAAGCCCTTCGAGGAATCCAAAACTTCTATCCTGTTTCTATTTTCCTTCCTTAAAACTTCTTGCGGGCCGGGAGGTTTTAGTTTTCCCCAATTTTTTCTTTGCTTTATTCCCTAAATGCCCATCTACATTTTGACAGAGTGCTCCAACTTGATTCTCTGACCACATTTTAAGATTCCTTTCCATTAATAGAATTTAATGATTTTTAAAATGTGTCCTCTATAGTTGGCCATTTAACTTGCTTTCTTTCACTCTTTTTTTTTCCTTACTACAAATAATACTTCTATGAAAAGTTTTGATCATTTTTGGGGGGTGTTTGAGAACACCTTAAAGTATATTCCCTAAAAAGCAACGGGAGTGGCAGAAAGGCAAGCTCTCAAAAACTTGACTTCTTGTAAGCCGGAGTTGCTGCCGCAAGAGTGGAACAGATGGGAAACTTTGATCAGGTTCAGCAGCGGGCATGGACCTGAGTAATCCCTGTGGACTGGCTGGTAATTGTAAATGAGGATAGCAGGGAACCCCATTATTTTAGGGGAGAGAGACCAACTCTGCATAACCCCAGACTCTGTTCTGACATATTTACTGGTTACATATATGATCACAGGAAAGACAATGTCTCTAACCCTCAGTCTCCTTCTCTGTAAGTTGGGGATCATAATATTTTTACTACCTACCTCAGAGGATCATTGAGAGGAAAGCCTTTTATTTACACCAGAGTGCTATAAATTTGGGAACTGTTGTTCCTTCTTATGGGAAGGAAGAAGCTTGGCATGGTAGATGGTAGAGTTCAAATCTCATCCCACTTCTCTGGCTTCAGTTCCCTTATCTATAAATTACAAAGGTTGGTATCTCAAAAATCCCTTCTAGATCTCTGTTCCTAAGATCTATGAAATAATTAAAGCCTAAAATAACCCTGAAGTAAATTTAACCTTTTACACAAAGCCTTGTTTGTATGAAATCTAAGTCCACCCAGTAGATAGTGGTGTTTTGGAAGTATATTCATATCTTGATTTCTTTTCAAAGATATTTTATTTTAGGATATTAAGTATAGCCTATTTCCAGACCAACATAGTGTGTATGTGTGTGTGTGTGTGTGTGTGTGTGTGTGTGTGTGTGTGTGTGTGTGTGTTAAAGTGTATGGGAAAGATAAATTGAAGATATTGATCTGTAGTACAATGGTAATTATGCCATGCAGGCAATAAATGCTAATGCAGTTGGAGAAGGGAGACATGAGTATGAGATGGAGTCATTACAAGAAACTCCCCAGAGAAGGTGGATTTTGGAGAATGGGGAATATACAGAGAGGTATAGAAGAAGGCAGAGGAGCCTAGAGACAATATGAGAAACAGGCATACTTAAAGGAACAGAGTTAAGGATCCTGGAAAAATCCTAAGAATGTTCTGGACATTTCCCAGTTTCAAATACAGGATGTGTCCTGTCCCAGCTTGTTGTGGATAGCTGTTGGGTGCTGACTGACTGGCCAAAGAAACAACTGCCTTTTGTCACTTGTAGGATTGGCTTTTCTTTTGGGGTAGTATGAATGCCCTCGGATGAATCTGAATTTGGATTCCTACATGAATGTAATGAACATTATTCCTATAGTATTATAGATAATATTTGTATTAGATAGAATATATACTAAAATAAATATAATATTGTTATTATATGATATAAAATATTATATTCTGATCCTATATATTCTGACTCCTAAGAAATAATAAACATGAAGAATATTTATTTATTTTAAAATTAATTTATTTAGTCAATTTAGAACATTATTCCTTGGTTGCAAGAATCATATTCTTTCCCTCCCTTCCCTTCCCCTCCCCTTCCCATAGCCCACCCACAGTTCCACTGGGTATTACTCGTGTCCTTGATCAGAACCTATTTCCATGTTGTTGATGTTTGCACTAGGATGTTCATTTAGAGTCTACATCCCCAATCACATCCCCCTTGACCCATGTGATCAAGCAATTGTTTTTCTTCTGTGTTTCTGCTCCCACAGTTCTTCCTCTGAATGTGGATAGTGTTCTTTCTCATAGGTCCCTCCGGGTTGTTCAGGATCACTGCACTGCTAGTAGAGAAGTCCATTACATTCTATTGTACCAGAGTGTATCAGTCTCTGTGTACAATGTTCTCCTGGTTCTGCTCCTTTTGCTCTGCATCAATTCCTGGAGATTGTTCCAGTTCCCATGGAATTCCTCCACTTTATTATTCCTTTGAGCACAATAGTATTCCATCACCAACAGATACCACAATTTGTTCAGCCATTCCCCAATTGAAGGGCATCCCCTCATTTTCCAATTTTTTGCCACCACAAAGAGCTCAGCTATGAATATTCTTGTACAAGTCTTTTTCCTTATTATCTCTTTGGGGTACAAACCCAGCAGTGCTATGGCTGGGTCAAAGGGCAGTCTTTTAGCAAGCACCCTTTGGGCATAGTTCCAAACTGCCCTCCAGAATGGTTGGATCAATTCACAACTCCACCAGCAATGAATAAATGTCCAGACTTTGCCACATCCCCTCCAGCACTCCTTACTTTTCTTTGCTGTCATGTTAGCCAATCTGCTAGGTATAAGGTAATACCTCAGAGTTGTTTTGATTTGCATCTCTCTGATTATCAGAGATTTAGAGCACTTTTTCATGTGCTTATTAATAGTTTTGATTTCTTTGACTGGAAATTGGCTATTCATGTCCCTTGCCCATTTATCAATTGGAGAATGGCTTGATTTTTTGTACAATTGATTTAGCTCTTTGTAAATTTGAGTAATTAGACTGTTGTCAGAGGTTTTTGTTATGAAGATTGTTTCCCAATTTGTTGCTTCCCTTCTAATTTTGGTTGCATTGGTTTTGTTGTACAAAACCTTTTTAATTTGATGTAATCAAAATTATTGATTTTACATTTTGTGATTTTTTTCTGTTTCTTGCTTGGTTTTTAAGTTTTTCCTTTCCCAAAGATCTGACATGTATACTATTCTATGTTCACCTAATTTGCTTATAGTTTCCTTCTTTATATTCAAGTCAACCACCCATTATGAGTTTATCTTGGTGTAGGGTATGAGATGTTGATCCAAACCTAATCTCTCACATACGGTCTTCTAGTTTTCCTAACAGTTTTTATCAAACAGCAGATTTTGGTCCCAAAAGCTGGGATCTTTGGGCTCATCATAGACTGTCTTGCTGAGGTCACTTACCCCAAGTCTATTCCATTGATCCTCCCTTCTGTCTCTTAGCCAGTACCATATTGTTTTGATGACCACCGCTTTATAATAGAGTTTAAGATCTGGTACTGCTAGGCCACCTTACTTCACATTTTTTTTTTCATGATTTTCCTGGATATCCTTGATCATTTGTTCTTCCAAATGAACTTTGTTATGGTTTTTTCTAATTCAGTAAAAAAGTTTTTTGGTAGTTCAATGGGTATGGCACTAAATAAGTAAATTAATTTGGGCAGGATTGTCATTTTTATTATGCTAGCTTGTCCCACCCATGAGCAATCAATGTTTTTCCAATTATTTAGATCTAGTTTTAATTGTGTGGAGAGTGTTTTGTGGTTGTGTTCATATAGTTCCTGTGTTTGTTAAGGCAGATAGATTCCTAAAACATGAAGAATAGAGAAAAACATAGGAAGACTTATATAACCTGATACAAAGTGAATTCAGCAGAACCAGAAAAACAATATACAGAATGATTAAAACAATGTGAATGGACAGAACATTAAAACAAATAAACAACAAACTGAATATAATATAAGTATAATGACTAAGTTTGCTTCAAAGGTATCTATGAGGTGGAGTTTTTAGAGGGCTGAACCTAGAGTAAAGAAGACCTGAGTTCAAATCCAGTCTCAGATATGTACAAGCTGTGTGACCCTAGGCAAGTCACTTAACTTCTGTCTGCCTCAGTTTCCTCAAATATAAAATGGGGAACATAATATCTACCTTTCAGGTTGATATTTGTTATCTACCTATTTATTATCTAGATTTTTGTTATAAGGATCAAATCAGAGAAAGTGCTTAGCACAGTGCCTGGTACATAGTAGGTACTTAAAAAATGTCTATTCCCTTCCTCCCCTCCTAAGAAAAAATATATGCCTCTCCTCTTTCTTTACAAAGGTAGGAAATTACCATATACACCATTAGACCTGGCTGATGTATTGGTTAATTATGCTGAGCTATTTTCTGTCTCTTTCTTTTTTATTCTTTATTACAAGGAATGACTCTCTGAGGAGAGGGAGAAGAAAGTAAGAGTTATGTCAAAATAAAGGAAATAAACTTTGTTTTGGGAAGAAATTGCCTTGTTAAGAAATTGCCTTGTTTCTGTCTGAGAGGCCTGGGCCATAGAGATCTGGAGTGCTAGTGGTTCTAATGGTAGTGGGGCTGAAAGAGATGGAAAATATTAATTACATAAAAATTAGAACTACTTTGAGGGGGAGCTCTACAAACTTCATAGTGATAATACCATAGTCATTGTTTGTTCCTTCAATATTGTTAAATATTATTATTAAATTTTTTTCAATGAACAAAAACCGTTTCTATCCTTTACCCTTGGAGTAGACCTGGAAAAAATTTTAAATGAAAAAAATTCCATATGATTGTATATATATATATATATATATATAATCTATATCACATTGCTTGCTATCTTAAGGAGTAGGGAGGAAGAGAAGGAGATAATTTAAAACTCAAAAAAATTTAAAACATGTTAAAATTATTTTTACATGTAATTGGGAAAAATAAAATATTAAAATAAAAAAAATTTAAAAGACTATGGAGAATAAGAAAAACATGCATAGTCAAGTAAAACAAATAACCAAATTGAATATGCTTCCAAAACATGTCTCAAACTGCACCTGTGGTCCATCCTCTCTTTCCCAGGTGTTGAGTAGCAGGCTTCACCATCAGTTCTCTGGAATCAGGCTCTTTAAGATTAAGTTTCAGGTAATTAATGGAGCTCCCTTCTTGGCTGAGAAACATGATCCCTCAGTCATTAAGTTCCTGTTTTCTGGTGGGAGAACCAGCAAGTTTCCAAATATTGGTGGCAACCGCTTTTGCTGATTGTGAACTAGACTCACTTAGTGACACTGGGAAGGTTAAAGGTCTGGCATGATCTGTGCCTAAACAGTCAGAGCTTAATAAACATTGCTAAATGATGTTCTCTGAAGCCATGCTGTCTGCAGTCTTTCAAATGGCCCCCCATTTTAAAAGTGGTTTGAATTAGATGTTTCCCAACCCTTGTGATGGGAGGAGACAGATAGAACTTGACCAAATTCAGGGAGAGTCTTTGATTAGAACGTGACATCTCTTTGACTGAAGCCTTGTGACCTGAGCTGAAAGACTCATCATGCTTCTGTGGGATATGGGATAGAGCTTAGCAAGTGACATTTTAATGAATGGTCAACAAATGGGAAAGATTAAGGATGAAATTCTCTGCAGATGTCCTTTTCTATATTACTATTTCCAAAGGCTTAATTCAGTCCTGTAACTGTCTATTAGCCAGTCAGCAGTCCTTACTGGGTCTCCATAAGGAGCATGGCCATTTGCTGGGAGATGTCTCACTGGGGAAAGATAAAGTGATTTCCTAAAGGTCACAGGAGTGTATAATTCAATTGGACAAGTGTTAGTTGAATGCTTAACGGGGGGCCAGCAGAGGGAGAGGATTAAGAAAAATTGTATAAAGAGTACTAGAATGTAAAGTCAGAAAAGAGATAAAACAACCTGTCCAAAATTCCATATCTAGCTAGTGGTAGAGCAGGGAAAAGGTAGTACTCAGACCTAGCCATCCATCCATCCTTCCTTCCTTCCTTCCATCCATCCTTCCCTCTTTCCTTCCCTCTTTCTTTCTTTCCTTCTTTCCTTCCTTCTTTCCTTCCTTCCTTCCTTCCTTCCTTCCTTCCTTCCTTCCTTCCTTCCTTCCTTCCTTCCTTCCTTCCTTCCTTCCTTCCTTCCTTCCTTCCTTCCTTCTTTCCTTCCTTCCTTCCTTCCTTCCTTCCTTCCTTCCTTCCTTCCTTCCTTCCTTCCTTCCTTCCTTCCTTCCTTCCTTCCTTCCTTCCTTCCTTCCTTCCTTCCCTCCTTCCCTCCCTCCCTCCCTCCCTCCCTCCCTCCCTCCCTCCCTCCCTCCCTCCTTCCCTCCTTCCTTCCTTCCTTCCTTCCTTCCTTCCTTCCGGCCGTCCTTCCTTCCTTCCTTCCTTCTTTCCTTCTTTCCTTCTTTCCTTCCTTCCTTCCTTCCTTCCTTCCTTCCTTCCTTCCTTCCTTCCTTCCTTCCTTCCTTCCTTCCTTCCTTCCTTCCTTCCTTCCTTCCTTCTTTCCTTCCTTCTCTCTTTCCTTCCCTCCCTCTTTCCTTCCTTCCTTCCCTCCTTCCTTCCTTCCTAAAGATCCTTCTACAAAGATCCTGCTCTCTATGAGTATTAATTCATACATGTTGTATATATCATTTTATATCTCTTTTGGGTAATGTCTATAGATGTACATGTTGTCTCTCCCATTAGATTGTAAGCACACTGAAGACAGAGACTGTTTCACTTTTGTTTTTACATCCTCAGTGTTGGGTACATTGTGGGTGCTTAATAAATGCTTGCTGTACAGTATATCGTCTAGTATAGTGTACAACTACTATTGACTGATACTTAATTCAATTCAACTTAGTTCTTAGTTAAGTTCTCAGAGTCATAAAACCTGTTAATGTGTTTCTCTTGCTAGAAGATAATATTAATAGTACTGAACATGTATATAGTGTTTTATAGTTTCTAAAGCCCTTGTGGATATGCTCAATGCATTTGATAAAATATTTGCTTTGGGATCTCCTGGAGATAATCCTTTAACCCAGCAGTTCTCAACCTCTCGATTTGTAGCAATGAGAATACCTAATGCATATCAGGTATTTACATTCCGAATCATAACTGTAGCAAAATTGCAGTTTTGAAGTAGCCACCAAAATAGGTTTTTGGTTTGGGGTCACAGCAATATGAGGAACTGTATTGCGGGGTCACGGCATTAGAAAGGCTGAGAACCACTGCTTTAACCCAAGAATGACTCTAATGATGAGAAATTCTGACTCATGGTAGGACAGGGTTGAGGAGACATTTATGAACCATTCAGATCTTTTGGGCTCCCCAAGTCATACCACATAAGTGGCTGTTTGCACTGCAGACTAGACTTGGCTATCATTTTCCTGTACAGTCTTGGAAAATTACCAGCTGACCATATTTCCTGGGTTCAGCCTCTGGTGACACAAGGCCAGGAGTTAAGTCTCAAGTCTGACCAAAAAGGGTTATCACAATGTGAGCTATTATTAGCCCCAGACAATTCACCTTCAAGATCTAGCTCAGCTCCTTTTTCCTACAAGTCTTATCTAGTATTTTTTTTTATGTGCTCCATTTTTACCCTACCTGAAAAGCTTCATTGTGATGGGGAGATGAACCTTTTTTCACTAAGGTCTTTCTTGTTAAGAAGACAAGGCTTGGCAGTTCTTTCCAAACAGGGCGGATTCATTGGATCCAATGACTGTGCATGTTGTAGACCTGATCAGCTAATTTCAGGGAGGCTCATCATCAGAGCTGGTTGCTAGGTGATTCATAAATTTCATCCATAACAACGCACGAAGACTGCGTCCTAAGGCAGAGAAGAGTTGGGCTCTGTACTGATGCAAAGAACTTCCATACCAAGTCACTTATAGTCTTGAAATAAGCATACTCATAGAGGCAAGCTTTTATGTCACCTACTATACTGTAAATTCCTTAAAGGCAAGAAAGCTAAGAGAGTTTCAAAGTGAAGTCCTTCAGTCTTCATTTCTCCTGTTACCCAAACATTCTAATGAACCATAAAGCCTACCCTCTTCCACCATCCTCTTGCATTTCTTCTGTGTATGCCTATAAATGCATGTGTAGTTTCTCCTATTAGACTGTAAGCTCTCCAAGGACAGGGACATTTGACTTTTGCCTATGTATGCTCAGTGTCTGGCACATTGTAAGTGCTTAATAAATGCTCCCTGATTCACTCCACTGATCGCTGATATTTAATTCAATCCGGTTCTTAAATATTGAGTTCATATGCCCTACCTGGGATCATGTTAGTCATAAATCATTTCATAACTTAAAAAATATATTTATCTTTTTATATATTTATAGTGTGCTTTAGTTTTGCAAAGGATATATGTTCTTAATCTCTTATCTTCTTAACTTCTATCCCTTAAAAGTCCTTTCTTTACCTTCACATATCAAGTCCTAGCAAGACTGCTTCTGCACTATTTCTTAAATCTCTCCCTTCTTTTCTTTGTCTTTTTTTTAATCCTTACCTTCCATCTTGGAGTCAATACTATGTATTGGTTCCAAGGCAGAAGAGTGGTAAGGGCTAGGCAATGGGGGTCAAGTGACTTGCCCAGAGTCACACAGCTGGGAAGTGTCTGAGGCCAGATTTGAACCTAGGACCTCCCACCTCTAGGCCTGGCTCTCAATCCACTGAGCTACCAAGCTGCCCCCATGCCTTCTTTTCATATCCAACAATGCCCACCTTTTCCACGTCCTTTCTCCTTTTTTGCCTGGGCTAATGTAATTGCCTATACTACAAGTCTGTCCCTTAGCTAGTTCTCCTGGGACAATCCAGCCTGGTGAAACTTCCTCAGATGTGACTCAGATCATGTCATTTCCCTGCCTGAAAACCTCCAAAGGCTACTCAACACCGAATCATAGATTTAGAGATGGAAGATAACCTTGGAGATCATTGCATACAAACCCTTTCTTTTAAACAGATGCAGAAAATGACTCCCAGGGAGGAGTCCAATGTCTAGGCCATGACTGACAGAGCCAAGACTGATATGGAAGTCTTTGGACATTTTTTCCATTCCAATGAACTGCCTCACTTTCCCTTGACTACCAAATAAGGCTCTTATTTCTTAGTCTGGCAAACAGAAGTCTAAAAATAATTGGTTTCAGCCTACCTTTAGTCACCTTTTCTCACAGGGATCCCCATTGTAGACTCCCCACTTTGGTCAAACTGAACTGCTCCTTCCACTTGGATTATAAGGACCATGTTAAGGCCTGAATAGCCTCCCTGTTGCCCTGGGCCCATTTCACAACATGAACTGGATTTGGATAGATGTCGTCTGAGGTCCCCTCTAGCTCTGGATTGATAATCGGTGAGTTCTCCCCTAGGTAGGTAGTGTAAAAATTAATTTATCTCTAGTAATAAACATATCATATTTCATGAGGTTTGTTAAGGATTACTAAAAATCAAGGATACAAATAATAACCACGGTTGTGCCCATGGCTGATTAACCCATTCATAATCCCCACACTTAGCTTACTTTCATTGCAATGGAGAGAAAAGAGGTAGTCAGTTACTGCCAGTTACCCATTGTGATCTCGTCTATGTGGAGACTCAGGTGAGATTATAGGGAATTCTGGGAAATATCAAGGACTTCTGGGGATTGAAGTCTAGGGTTCAAATCTCCATTTTTTTTCAGTAGAGAAAATTCCTGTGATCTCTAATCCCAATGGACAAGATGGAAAGAGCCTCTTTCTGAAAAGAGGTGCCCGCCAGGAGTGGAATTTCACTACAGAACACTGTGGGCACGACCTCCCCTTCTAGCGAAACTCCTGGTCTGAGCCTGGCTCTATCCTTGCCCTGCCCATCTCGCAGCTACCAGCACTGCCTCCGACTTGACGACTTTGCCCCATCCTGGCACCTGCTCTGCCAACTAGCTCCCGGGCTCACTGGGTGACTAATTTGAGACTTTATTCCACTGCTCCGCCAAGATTTCCCTTTCCGTCTGCTCCTCTACATCCATTTGACCACGAGCGAAAGCTACAGCTGTGCGGATAGGATCTCCACTGGGCTGGACCAGAGCTCATCCTCTCTGGGACTCAGTTTCCCCTCTTCCCTCTCCATGGGTAGGTCGACTATTGCTTTCAGTGTTCCTAGACGGGTCACAGGCAGACCTCCCCTCCCCTCCCCTTCCCTCCCCTTCCCTTCCCTTTCAGAGGCAATAAGGTGTGAGATAATTATTCCTCCTGTCGTGGGGGGGGGGGGGGGGGGGGAAGGGGGCAGCTACTTGGTGCCTCGCCTAGAGGGCAGGCTGTGGTGTCCGGAGGATTTACTGTCCTTCCTGAGTTAAAATCGGACCTCAGACACTTTCCAGGCGTGTGACCCTGGGCGAGTCACTTAACCCTTGTGCCTCCGCTTCTTCATTTGTGAAATGAGCTGGAGAAGGAAATGGCAAATCTCGTCAGGATCTTTGCCAAGAGAACCCAATCGGGGTCACAGAGTCAGATATGACTGCGCAATCGGGGATCCGCTGATCTTCCCTAGCCAAATAGAATTCCCCGTCCATAGTCTGGTAGCCCTTGGAGGCTCTCCGGGAGTCCCAGGAAGAAGGTCAAGCACCCAGCGCCCTCAGTTCTCTCACACCTACTAACACTTTATTCACGGAGGCTTCTGCTGAACCCAGGGTTACCCAGACATCGTCTCCTCCAATCCCCACAGAAACATGGCGCCATGCGCATAGGTGCACTCCTCCCCTCCCCTGCTCCGGGCTTGGAAAACGAGACCCAGAAAGGGTCAGCAGCTTGCCTAAGGTCCGTGTTTGATTGGCACCTACCCTGGTTAATGCAATTGTCCAGGAGTACAGGAGGAAAGCTGGAACATGTTGTGGATTAGTGATGTTTCTGACAGGCAGCATCTTGAGACAATCATGTCTGGGACTCTCTCCTGGGGGAGGAATGGTCAGCATCACCTGGAAGCCTGAGCAAGAGGAGAACTTGGGTATAGAGGGTCTCACATCTCCATTGTAGCTCAATGACATTGACCAGGTGTCGAACCTAGGGGAACCCTGTGATAGGCACTATGGGGGGAGGGAGGAAATCAATCAATGACTTTTTCTTTTTTTAAACCCTTCCCTTCTGTCTTAGAATTAATACTGTGGATTGTTTCCAAGGCAGAAGAGTGGTAAGGGCTAGGCAATGGGGGTGAAGTGACTTGCACAGGGTCACCCAGCTGGGAAGTGTCTGAGGTCAGATTTGAACCCAGGACCTCCCTCCCATCTCTAGGCCTGGCTCTCAATCCGTTGAGCCAGCCAGCCAGCTGTCCCCTCAATCAATGACTTTTTAAAAATATCTACTATACAGAAGTCATTGTGTTAGCAATGCTAAGATTAAGATAAAAAATATTAATTTAGATAATTAGATAAGATAATTAAGATATTCCGATTAAGATAAATATCTTCATTATAATTATACATTTATAATTATATTATATATTATAATGAAGGCTATAATATATTTCATTATAATATATAACACAAATATATTTATATAATATATAAGCAATAAAGTTATATATAACATAAATAATATTTATAATAGAATATATAATAAATAACCATATATAATATAAATACAAATAATAAAGTTAAGATAATTAGTTCTCACAACAACCTCTTGAACCCTTATTGGGTAAGTTTTGTCCTTTGCCTAACACATGGTTCTTACCTTCCAAGAGCTTATAGTCTGGTTGTGTGGGATGGTCATAAGCATACCAAATCGTAACAATAAGGAAGGAGGACTTAGCGCATATTAAATGCCAATTTAGTGATATAGATGTCCAGGTAGAGGCTCCTTGGAGGAAACCCTGTGGGGCTGTTGAGGTGATCACTGGAGGTCTCTTCTTGGATTGGCTATTAGAGGATGAATAGGGAGGGGATCCCAGGATGCCGATGGAGTGCTAGAAGGGCCTTTGGGGCCATCCAGCTGAACCCCCTCGTTTTACAGATGAAGAAAGGAAGGTCGGATGAGGGGAAGTGGCTTGCCTCTCATCCAGCAGGTAGTAAATAGCAGATCTGGTTTTTGGAGTTGGGTCCCCAGACTCCAAGTTCAGGGAAAAGCTCAGTGCTTTGTCCATGGCACGGACAAAGACTAGACGATGTAGAATTGTGGGAAAAGCGCAGATTTGAGGTCAGAAGAGCTTGATTCAAATTCTGGTCCTGCTTCTTTCTACCTGCATGACCTTAGTCCCATGCCACCTGTCCTGAGTCCACTAGGATGTAACAGAATTCCTCTAATCACTCCCCACTTTCAAGCTTATATTTCTAGGGCTGGCCTGTATACACGCCAAGGGTCATGCTTAGTGGTGGCTGGTCCATGGAGCTGGGGGAGAGGGAGGAGGCAGCCAAGGGGCTTGTAGGATCCTGGGGATGGCTCTGACCCTGCAGGTTTCTGATCCTTTTTTCTCATGCCAATGCTTCTATGGCATGGATGGGCTGATAACTAAGTGAGGCTAGCCATGGGAATGGGGCCAGGGAGTCTCTCATAGCAAGGTTTACAGCCTGGAGCTTTGGACTTCTCAGGGATTCCTCCTTCTCCCCCCACGTCTCCTGCCCTGCCACCCCTCTCTTCTTTGCATAAGTAACACAACAAAAGATGGAACATTAAACCAGAGATACTGTATTGCTATCACCCTTTCATGTAGTGCAGGAATGTCTGCTTTGCCAAACCACATACTTCAGTCCTTTATGGGGTGACTCACCCGGCAAACAGCCACCCCATTGGCTGGGAGAATCTCCTGATTCTGATGAGGAAAATGGGCTTATTTGCTATTGGAAGGGAGCAGATCCCTGCCTGGGTCCTGGAGCTGAGCTGTCACCTGGCCATGGGCTCTAAAGATGGGTTAGAACATTACTATGTTTGTAAATGAGCCTGGGCCCTGGCCCAGGCTCTCCTTGGGTCTTGGCCCTTTGCACAGCACCTTCTTACTGCTGATGAAATCTGGAGGAGATTCCTGTCAGTGTAAGCAAAAAGGAAAAATAACCCAAAGTATAATGCTCGTGTGCATGCGTGTGAGTGTGAGCGAGTGAATGTGTGTGTGTGTGAGAGTGTGAGCGAGTGTATGTGTGTGAGTGTGTGTGTGTGAGTGTGTGTGTGTGAGTGTGTGTGTGAGTGTGTGTGTGTGTTCTGTTTTGGAAGGGGGAACAAATGGGAACATCTACACCTGCTTTTAATTATCTCTGCATCTTCTGGCTGGCCCTGTCAGGAGCATTTCTCATTTGTTTGAAAAAGTACAGAGAATGTGGGTTTCAGACTTCACACTTCTAAGTCCCCAATCAGCCCCGGTTTAGGTCCCAGGAGATGGATTTGGTGGGAAATCCTCCAATTCCCCAAAGGGCCCCCATATTGTATAATCGTAAACAAAACCATAAAGAGAAGACGTGACTCCATATTGGCCTTGATCCTTGGAAATTCTAGATGGTGACTTCGTGCTACATTCTCCGATGATGAACATGGAGGTGGGCTGGCCAGGGGGGGACATAACATTTTAACTGCCATTCTCCCCAGGCCCATTCCCTTACCTCCACCTGCCACTTCTAAATGATTAGGCCCAATTCTCCATTCCTCCCCTTTCTGGAAAGTAACTAGTTTAGAGGAAGAATGAACAGGCTGTGGATTTTCTGCTTTGGGAAGCACTACATAGTTTCATGGAATCAGAGAGTATTTTAGAAGTTCGATCCTCTGACTCCTCCAGTCCATTGCTCTCCTCTCTCTTGCCTCAAAAGAACAGATGCCCAAACAAGTTCCATCTTAAGAAAACATCCATCCTAATTCAAATGACTGGAGTTTCTAAGTTAACCCTAGACTCTTGTCCATCGGATCCTTCTATTACAGTCTGTGACATTAAATGCTTACATCTTTCGTAAACACTTTTATCAGCCTTTTAAATGACTACATGTTTTCCCTGATTTCCTCTAATTCATTGTAAGTAGATTGAATTTGTGAGTTTATTTTCAATATGATTTAATATATGCTCCATGTCCTACAGGAATGCCATTTGGCTAATGTCTATGTAATTATAAGCAAGGTGACATTTTACATGCAATTATCCATTTTTAATGGGGGGAGAGAGGATGATAAAAAATAGGAAATTCTTCATGATGTAATTTTATTTTATTTATTTTTTAATTTGGAAAATTTAAATTAATTAATTAATTTAGAATATTTTTCCATGGTTACAAGATTCATGTTGTTTCCCTTCCCTACCCCTATCCCCTCCTGTAGCCCACACACAATTCCACTGGGTTTTACATGCGCATGATGTAACTTTATTTTTTTTTTAAGCCTTACCTTCTGTCTTGGAGTCAATACTGTGTATTGGCTCCAAGGCAGGAGAGTGGTAAGGGCTAGGCAATGGGGGTGAAGTGACTTGCCCAGGGTCACACAGCTGGGAAGTGTCTGAATCCAGATTTGAACCTAGGACCTCCCATCTCTAGATCTGGCTTTTAATCCACTGAGCTACCCAGCTGCCCCCCCCCATGATGTAATATTAAAGAGACTTATTGATATCTATTGTTTTCACATCACTTTCCCTGGGTACTTTGGTAATACATACCCACTTGTTTACTCAATGGCTCCAGTCTTGACTCCTTAGTTGGATTGGGAACATGTTGTGGTCAGAGCCTTTGTGCTGTCCTTTGGCGTTCTTTTGGGGAAGGAGTGGGGAGGCACGCCTGCCCAGATCATGGGATCTGGAAAGAGGACTTGGGTTTGAATGCTAGGTCTGCTTTCTACTACTTGTGACACCTCTCTGGGACTTATTGCCCTCTTCTCCAATATAAGAGGGTATGAATAGGGCAGTGAATAAACATTAAGTGTCTACTATGTGCTACTCTTATAAGTATTATTTCATTTGGTCTTCACAATAGCCCTATTATTTCCATTTTATGGTGGAGGAAAATGAGTAAACAGGGCTTGTGACTTGCCCCAAATCAGAGTTAAATAAGTATCTGAGCAGGATTTGAATTCAGGTCTTCCCCATTTCAGGCCTGGTGTTCTAACTACTGAACTACCTGACTGACTCAAAAAGATAACAACAGTGGGCATTACATTTACAATGAGTTTTGAATGTGCTTTATTTAGCATATTACTTAATCTCAGATTCCCAGAATCTGAGAATTGAAGGGGACTTTCATAGCCCTCTGGTTCAACCCAAACTTGAAAGGAATCCCTTCTACCAAACACCTGTCAAGGGGTCTGCTAGCCTCTGAAGAAAACCTGTGACAAGAGGCAGCTCCTTCCAAATGTGGATAACAGCGCTTGTTAGAAAGTTTTCACAGAAAACTCTAATTTGGTCTCTTTGCTACTCCTTCCCATTGTTCCTAGTTGTATCTTTGGAGCCAAATTGGGGGGGGGGGAGTCAACTCCCTTTTCTTTCTGACAACTTTATTGAATAGATATTGCATTTCCTCATTTACCATTGAGGAAACTGAGTTTCAGAGAGCCTGTTACGCCCATGCTAAGCCAATCATTATTGGCATTTACATAGCCCTTGAAGTTGGTTAGAAAGAGCTTTGCCAATGTTATCTCATTCTATCCTCACCACAACCCTGAGAGGAGATGCTCTTATTATCCCTATTTTAAAAATGACGGTACTGAGGCTGAAAGAAGCAGAATGACTTATCAAGGGTTGCCCAGCTAGTAAGTGTCCAAGACAAGACTTGAACTTGGGTCTTCAGCATTCTATCTCCGTGGCAAATCCAGATCTCTCCTGAGCCCTGGTCTACTCTTCCCCCCTGACCAATGCTACCTCCCTAGAAGACATTTAGGACTTCTTCCAGCACTCAGGTTAGGATGCTGTGATCTGGAACAGGTCTGAGTACCTGCTAGGTTCTCAATAGATATTTACCTGCTCATTGAAAAAGAGAGGCTTTGTTTCCCAGTTGAAAAACGAACAAAGACTATAAAAAGGCAATTTCGTGAAGAAGTTTAAACCTATCTATAGTCATATGAAAAAATACTCAACATCACTACTGATTAGAAATGGAAATTAAAACAACTCTGAGGCACCACTTCACACTTATTAGAAATGGCAAATGTTGAAAGAGATGAGGGAAAAACAGGTACCCTGATGAACTGTGGGTGACTGCTTAAGCGGCATTTTGGCCTGTGGTACCCAGTCTGGAGTCAGGAAGACTCATTTTCCGGAGTTCAAATATTGTCTCAGGCATTTCCTAGTTGTGTCTCCCTGGATAAGTCCCCTGTTTGCTTTGGTTTCCTCATCTGTAAAATGAGTTGGAGAAGGAAATGGCAAACCACTCCAGTAATCTTTGCCAAGGAACCCCAAATGGAGTAATGAAGAGTGGGACAGGACTGAAGCAAATGAACAACAACAACAACAACTGGTATTTCACATGCTCAAAGACTGGTTTTATGCTTCTTCTACTTTGTCTTTTCTTCTCCAGGGCATTAGGTGGTGTAGTGGAGAGAGATCTGAATTTGGTGTCAGAAGGACCCGAGTTAGAATTTGGCCATAGAAGCAGCTAGTTGACTCAGTGGATTGAGAGCTACACCTGGAGATGGGAGACTCTAGTTCAAATTTGGCTTCATATACTTCCTAGTTGTATGACCCTGGGCAAGTCACTTAACCCCGATTGCAGAGCCCTTACCACTCTTCTGCTTTAGAACTGGTACTTAGTATGGATTCTAAGACAGAAAGTAAGGATTATTTAAAGAAAAAAAGAATGTGGATTTAGAAACTTGTTAGCTGTGTGATTCTTGGAAAGTCACTTAACTTCACTCAGCCTCTATTTCCTAATCTCTAAAATGAGGATAAATAATAGCATCTACTTGACTAAGTTGTGAATGCACATGAGAAAACCTACTGTAAGCCTTGAAGTGCTACATGAATGCTTAGCTATTAACAATAACAGTAGTAATAAATAACTAAATTCCTTCAACTGCCTGGTTAACCTTTTTCCACGTCACATTCTTCAGCTTATCAATGCCCTTCCTAAAGTGTGGTCCTGAGAACTGAATCTAGTACTCCACATGTATTCTGACCAGAGCAGAGCACAATGGAACTGGCTCTTCCCTAGCCTCTCTCCATGGAGACCAAGATTATATTTGCTTTTTTTTGTTTGCCATAACCCACTGTTGACTCATATTTAACTTCCAATCCATGTAACTGCTGGATCCTTTTCAGGAGAACTACTTTGTAGTCATGTTTCCCCCATCTTATTCTTGTTAGATTGATTTTCTTTTTCTTTTTTTTAAATGTAATTTATTTTTTTAAAATTTCATTAATAGGATTTCTTTCCAGGTTTCTCAGTTCCTCTCTGCCCTCTCCACATCACTGAGGACATCATCCAGCAAACAGATATGTATAGATAATGTCTTTTGCATTTCTAGCTTTCAGTTCATTCTCTGGAAGTGAACATTCACAAGTTATTCTTCAAATACTAAATCTGTAGCTGTATGTGATCTGTCCTCGGTTCTACTCATTTTATTCTTCATTATCTCATGTAGTTTTTCCCAGGTTTAAAAAAAATTAAGCTGTTCATTATTTCTTATGGTACAGTAGTATTCCATGATAATGTTTGTTTGACCATTTCCCTATTGATGGGCATCCCCTCAGTTTTCAAAATATAATTACCTTCCCTATCCCTTTTGATCAGGTCTATTTTTGCTTTGGCTTTATCAGATATCATGATTACCACTCCTGCCTTCTTTCTGTCAGTTGAGGCCCAGAAGGTCTTACTCCATCCTTTAATTCTGACCTTGTGGGTGTCAACCTGCCTCATGTGTGTTTCTTGAAGACAACATATGGTAGGGTTTTGGATTCTAATCCATTCTGCTAATTGTCTACGTTTTATGGGTGAGTTCATCCCATTCACGTTCAAAGTTATGACTGTCATTTGTGGACTCCCTGGCATTTTGATATCCTTCCCTGGTTCTAACCTTTTCTTCTTCGGCTCTACCTTTTAGTCCAGTGATTTACTTTAAATTGGTCCCCCTTGTCCCCTCCCTTGATATGTTTCCCTTTTTAGTCCCTCCCTTTTTGTTTCCTCCCCTTCCCCCCCTCTTTCCCTCCCCTTTTGTTTTCCCTCTCCCCCTCCCCCCTTGGTTTTCCCTTCTCCCTACCCTTGTTGGGTAAGATAGAATTCAAGATCCCAATGGATCTGGATGTTTTTCCCTCTCAGAGTTGATTTCCCTAAGAGTAAGGTTTAAGTAAAAACTCTCTTCCTCTCCTTCCTATAGGAGTTTTCTTCCCCTCCCCTTCCCATGTGAATCTTTGTGTGAGAACGATTATTCTATTTGGTCTTTCTTTTCCCCCTATTTACACATTACATTTTCCCCACATGTTAGTATACATAGATTGATATAAATGTAGTCCTTATAGAAGAGAGTTTGAGTAAAAGAAGAAGATAACATTTTTCTCCTTTTCCCTTTCCTTCATATTTACCTTTTCAGGTATTCCATGCTCTTTGAGTTTCGATATCGAACTTTCCACAAAGCTCTGGTCTTTTCATTGCAAAAAGTTGGAAATCTTCTATTTTGTTGAATGCCCATACTTTCCCTTGGAAGTATATAGTCAGTTTTGCTGGATAGCTGATTCTTAGTTGAAGACCCAGCTCTCTAGCCTTTCTGAAGATCATGTTCCATGCCTTACGATCATTTAGAGTAGAACTTGCAAGGTCTTGTGTGACCCTGATTGGCATTCCTTTATATCTAAATTGTCTTTTTCTGGCTTCTTGTAGGATTTTTTCTTTTGTTTGAGAGTTTTGGAATTTGGCAATTACATTCCTGGGAGTTGTCTTTTGGGGGTTTAGTGTAGAAGGTGTTCTGTGAGCTCTGTCAGTAGCTGTATTGCCCCCTTGTTCTAGAATCTCTGGGCAATTTTCTTTGATTATCTCTTGTATTACAATGTCGAGTTTGCTGTTTATTTCTGGCTTTTCTGGAAGTCCAATTATTCTTAAATTATCTCTTCTCCCTCTATTTTCCAAATCTGTCACCTTGTCAGTGAGATATTTTATGTTCTCTTCTAATTTCTTGGTCTTTTGGCTTTGCTTTATTAGTTCGTGCTTTAAAGCCTGGTTTTCTTTTACAGTTTGGTCAAACTGGTTTTGTAGATGCGTGAATTTCTTTTGCATTATTTTCCACTTTTCCTCCCAGAAGGCTTCCATCTTTTTGATCATTTCAGATTCAAATTCTTCATGGGTTTGTGGAGAGTTTCCATGTGCTTTGGAAGGTTTTGGAGCATTTGCTTGTGTTTCCTCTTCTATCTCCTCTGTGTTTTGTAGTTTTGCTCCATAAAATGTGTCCAAAGTCGCCCTCTTCTTCTTGTTTTTTTTTTTTAATTTTGGGACTTTTGTGCTTCTGTGGAGTTTGCCATCTCTATCTGAGTGGGGGGGGGGGGACTAGCTTTTCTTATCTCTGTCTGGTGTTCAGAGGTTTTAGCCCTAGGCAGATTGTCCATTCTATGCAGTTGTTGTTCTGTCTTCCCGGGAAGCCAGGAGTTGCTGGTGTGTCCCTGTTACTGCCCTCCTCTCCTTGGCACCCTCCTGATGCTTCTCCGTTGCCTTACTTCCACGCTCTAAGCCTAGCTTGGCCCTTGTTCCTGTGCCTTAGCCGGCCAGCACCTGCACTCTGCAGGGGGGAGGGGCCGCGGCTTCCTGGGGCTCCGAGGGCTCCTAATGAGATTAGCTTTCCCTGGGTTGAATTTAGTATGCCTTGAGGCAGGGACTTTTTTCGTGAGACTCTGATGGAAGGATCCAGCCAGGGGGTTACAAGCTCCCCCCCCTCTCTGTTTCCCTGCTGTATGGGTGCCCCCTTGACTGGGTTAGGTTGTTTTCAGGATGTGGCCTTCAGAATAGCCGGCTCCCGAGGCCCTTTTGCCAGCCCTGAGGGTTGCTGTTGTTTCAGAAGACCCTGCTCTTTGAGGGGGAGGGGCCGCAGCTTCCCGGAGCTCTGAGGGCTCCTCCCAGGGGGTTAAGAGCTCCCCCGTCCCTCTCTGTTTCCCTGCTGTCTGAGTGCCCCCTTGACTGGGTCAGGCTGTTTTCAGGATGTGGCCTTCAGAATAGCCGGCCATGGGGCTCTGAGGTTGCCTCTGCTGCCTCGGACTCGGACTCGGTGCTCTGGGTTGAGGGGGATGGGTCCTAGGACCTTCCTTCTGCCTACCCCTTAGGTCCAAGTGGTCTCGGGTTCTGGCTTTTGGGGGTGGCCGTACCTTTTGATCCAGGTCCAGGTCCAGGAGGAGGACTCCCGGGGTCTATGCTGTTGATCGTTTTGAATTTTGGTGCCCTAGGAGCATTCGGTTTGAGATCGGTAAGGAAGGGTTTCAGGAGATCTGAACTTTAGCTTTCTCTAAGCCGCCATCTTGACCGGAAGTCTCTCCATCCCCTCAGTTTTCAGTTCTTTGCCAACATAAAATAAGCTGCTCTAAATATTTTGGAATACATAGATTCTTTTCCTTTTCCCCCATTCTTCTAGGGAAATGGATCCAGCAATGGGATTGCCATAGATTGATTTTCATTTACAAGTGTAAGACCACACATTTCTATTAAATTTCATTTTTTGAAGTTTGGGCCAATAGTCTACCTTGTCAAGATCTTCTTTGGGTTCAGATTGCCATATATAGTCTGCAAATTAGATAAATATGCCAAAATGTTCACCAGCAGAAAGAAGCCAAGTTCTAATTTTTGGGAGTATACTCCTCAGAGTGAGAACTTCCTCCAGGCTCATATTAATTCATTCAGGACATAAATGACTTTTGGACCAAATGTTCCATCAATGCAAAATGCATTCAACTGTACTATTTCTCTATCTTATCTATTGGAAGAAGAGATTCTGTCCAATGCTTCCTGAAACAAAGGGATGGATGCCATATTTACAATTTCTCAACTCCCTATTTTAAAAAAGAAAGAAAATGAGTCTAAACTAGCATAATGAAGCTATGCTGACTTTTTTTTCTTGTCCTCTAATGATCCCTTTAATCGTATAGTCTATAAATTTGTTCAGTAATAAAAGTCAAACTTATTGGCTTAGAGATCTCAGATTTTCTCCCTCTATTTCAGTGGGAGCTCTCCCTATATCCAATTCTGTGGCATCTCTCCTATTTTTCAGTCTTTTGAAAACTTTTTGAGAGTGACTCGGCAACATATTTTCCAGTTCTTTCAGTATCCTAGGGTATATTTCTGCCTGGGCCTGGTAACTTGAATTCTCTTGTAAGTACCTACATCTTTCTATTTATCTTGGGTTTCAATATACCCTGCCAGTCATTTTTTGTTCTGCCCTGTTCAATCCAAAAAAACATTCTCAGAGAAAACACAAGCAAACCATAATTAAACTAGGGGAACAAAGAACAATTTGCCTGGCAGACTTATGGATAAGGGAAGAATTTATGACCAAACAAGAAAGGAGAACATTATGAGAGGCATATGGAAAAATTGGGGTGCTGATACACTGTTGGTAGAGGTGTGGACTGATCCAACCATTCTGAAGAGTAATTTAGAACCACAGCCAATGGGCCATAAAACTGTGCATACCCTTCCACCCAGCAATATCGCTATTAGATATATGTCCGAAAGAGATTAAAGGAAGGGGAAAAGGACCTACCTGTTCAAAAATATTTATAGCAGCTCTTTTTTGTTGGGGTAAAGAATTGGAAACTAAGGGAATACCCATCAATTGGAGAAGGGGCAAACAGTATGAAATCATCATGAATCAAGAAATGCTGAACAGGGTGGTTTCAGGAAAAGCATGGAAAGACTTATATGAACTGATGCAGAGTGAAGTAAGGAGAACCAGGAGAACATGGTATGCAGGAACATTAATAATGTATGATGACTAACCAAGAATGATTTAACTACTATCTGTAATGCAAGGATCTAGGACCACTCCAAGGGACTCGTGATGAAAGATGCTATTCATTACCATAAAAGGAACCGATGGAGTCTGAATGCAAATTGAAGCCTATCGTTTTTCACTTTATTTCCTTGATGAATATTATCTTATGTATGTGTTTATGTTCTTGTACATGTTCCAGATTTGTCTTCTGTTCTCTAAACCCATTTTTTCCTCTTTCTGTCCAGATGTTCTATAGTATACTCCAGTATATCTTCCTTTACAATGTAACAGTTAAAATGGTTGAGGTTGTAAACTGTAGTGAGTAAAATAGTGGAAGATAGATATAAGAGTGGGTGAGTAAATTTGTGACCACAGAAAATATGTTTCACTACAGTGTCTTGGTTTTAAATCAAATATAAGGTGGTCACCAGGGAAATATTCCCAATTATGAATATACCCAAGTCAACTGGGTTTTATAGAGAATTTAATTTATAATACAAGAAAAGAGAGAAAGAGAGAAAAAGGAAATAAGTATGAAGGGCCTTAAGCCAACATGGCCTAGACCTGAATCTTAAGAGAGAGAGAGATCAGTCAGTCAGTGTTTTATCACTCATCACAAGGTCTAAGCAAGGATTCTAGTGACAGTCTCCTCAGAGAGAGTTCCAGCCAGAGTCCTCCTCAAAGAGCCTTCCAGCCAGAGACTGTTTCAAAGGGTCTCTCTCAAGAGCCTCCAGAGGGACAGAGTCCCCTCAGAGAAGCTCCAGCGAGACCTCTTTAGAGATTGTCCTCCAAGAGCTTCCCTTCTCCAGAGCCTCTCTCAAGAGAGTTTCCAAAAGGATTTGTCCAAAAGGATTTTTCCAAGCGATCCTCTTTTAAGAGATTCTGCTTTTTCTTATATAGGGGATTTTCTCCTATGTCACCTCCCCTAAGTTCTTCCATCTACCAATCACAGTAGACGTTTTCTAAAGGACAGCCCATTACTGCTGGGTCAACTAATCCCTTTAGTAAGTTTGAATCAGAAAAAACACTGCTGGGTCGACTAATCCCTTTTGTACATTTGAACCAGAAAAACTTCTGAATAAGTTTTCACCTCTTTGCTCCTGGCAAGTTTACAAGTTGCCTGACCTTTAATAGGTACTTAGCACCCCTTTGTATTACTTCTAAAAATAGGCATGGCTTAAAGAACTTTTTGCCTCATTATAAGTATGGGTTAAAGTACTTTCATTGTTTAGCAAGGAGTTTTTTCCCCTAAAGCAGTTCTTAAGTATGGGTGGAGTAGAGGTCTTCCCATTTCTAATCTAAATAGAGTTCTCACATCCAAATGTGGAATGTTCCCAGTAGGGAACTGTTCCAATTGAGAATTCCCCAATGGGGAAATTTTTAACATTCACAAGTCTGAGAAATTTCAAGATTCACAATCCCCCCTGATGATCATTGGGAGACTAGTCTCCCTATTGATCATTTAACATAATCATTTTGTAATCCTAAATGCATTTCTAACTATAGATATACACAATATTCAATTTTCTAAGAGAGTTTAGAATAGTGAGGGAGGAAATAGAAAAGAAAAGAAAGCAAAACCAATGTTTTGCTAGGCACATTGACTGAAAGCCAAATTAGGGGCAGTCCTTTTGGCATAAATGTGTACATTTACAATAAATGTTCAATCAAAGTTCAGTTCAATCAATCATATCCAAAGTTTGTTCTTGATTTTCTTGATGAAGTGTAGGTTTTCCGGTATCTTTCTGCAACAATTCATTCTCTGGATTTAGGAGTTTCAAGCTTCTTTCTTGAAGATATTTTCTCGAACAAAATTCAAAGTCTTGGATTTTTATAACAATACAATCTTAAACAAAAAAAATTTCAAAAATTCTTAGATTTTAAATTAAAATACAATTCCCCCTGAAGTAGGTGTTAAAAAAACATCCAGTTCAACTCAAAATGCAATGTTGAGTTATGTTGTGGTCAGCCATAAACTGTTACAACAACATGACAAATAGAGAAATACATATTGCATGATAGCATATGCATAGCTCACATTGTTTGCCACCTTGGAGAGAAGTGGGGATGGGGGGAGGGAAAGAATTTTGATTGGAAAATGACAGAAAACAAAATTTAAAAATAATTTCTGCAGACCATTGAGAAAATAAAAATAATAGTCTTTGGGGGCAAAAAAAGAAAACACAAGAAAATAAAATTTGAGTAATGGCAGCTAGGTGGCACAGTGGATAGAACGCCAGGCCTGGAGTTAGGAAGATCTGAGTTCAAATCCTACCTCAGACACTTACTAGCTATTTGACCCTGGGCAAAAATCACTTGATGTTGTTTGCCTCAGCTTCCTCATTTACCAAATGAGCTGGAGAAAGAAATGGTAAATCACTCCAGTATATTTGCCAAGAAAATTCCAGTTGGGGTCACAAAAAGTTGGACATGAAAAGACTGAACAACAGCAAATTTCTCCTCTCTGCCACCTATTGCAGTGTCCCATATGCTATTAGCTTCAGTTGGATGCCTTCCTTTTTACAAGGATAGCTTCAAAAACATCCTTTGGTTGTTCTTAGTTTTCTCTGCCAACTTCAGCTAATTCCAAGTTTTAGTAGCTTCTGATATTATTTCCATATCATGTGTCTTTTAAAAATACAAATTGGCCAATGAGTTCCCTCTGAGTCCACATCAGTCTGTTTAAACTGTCATTTTTCCTTCTTATTCTAAAGAAAAAATTTGGTGTGTCTTTAGAATTTTGTTTTTAAAAGCTTCCTAATCATCCTGGTTTGACTTCTTATGTAGAATTTTCATCCATGGGATCCCATTAATTCCTTGGCTGAAAACTTTGAAATTTATTCTTTTCAAATATTGTGGACTATGCCTGACAGAAGATGGAATGTCCATTTCCGCCATCATTTCACAGGCTCTCCATGTTGGTGATACTTAAGTCCATAGTCGTAATTTCCTCATTGCTTCTTCAAAAATCTGAAGGATGAAATTGTTATTAAAGCAAGTCAGGAAACAATTATCTGTTTTAATATTTTGAGAAAGAGACAGAGACAGAGAGAAGAAGAGAGAGAGAATGAGCACTATATAGCAAGATGTCCACATAAGTCTATCACCACTACATCATACTCTGTTCCAGATTTGTTTTCTGTTCTCTAAACCTGTTTTTTTCCTCTTTCTGTCTAATGACAATATAACTTCCATTTCACACAAATACTCTCCATCATATTCTCCCCTGTGGTCGTATATCTTTTTAATTCGAATTTAATTGTTTATTTTATAGATGAAGAAACCAACTTAGAAATGACTTATCTGGGGTCATACAACTATTTGGAGTTGGGATTCAAACACAGGTCTCCTGACTAATGACTAAATGAATGTTTGATTGAATTAAGTTGAAAACTCTGTATGGCAGTGTGTCCACTGGTCATTGGAGGATCACACATCCTTAGGAGAAGTTGGGTAGAATTTATTTATGCCAAATGAGTGAGTCTCAAAACCCCATATATAAGTTTTATTAGCAACAGGGACCACAAACCTAGTAATGAGTCAGGAAGCCAGTTCTAAACTAATCTCCCCCACCACTGTACCCTAACCTCCCAAATGCTCATCATCTTTTATATTGGTATTGTTTTGGCCATTTCCAATGTGTTGAAATATCCACTCTATTTTAATCTTCATTCTGTTGAGGTTGGCATTGTTCTCATTTTACACATAAGGACATTAAAACCCAGTGACTTTTTCAAGGTCATTTAGTTATTTGTCAATCATCAGGGCTAGAGCCTCATTCTTTAACTTCTAGTTCCATATTCTTCCAAATGCTGGGGGGAGACTCTTTGTGACTCTCCATCTCTGTTCTAATCAGTGACGATTCTCCAAAAATCATCATTTGTTTTCTCATTTACTTGCCTGAATTTCCATGTCTAAAAGAAATAAATATATAGAGCCCTCCTTTAAAAGAAAGTAGGGTGGGAGGTAATACACGAGCATAACCACTATAGTAGAGAATCAGCTACAAAAAGTATTTTGAGGCTCTCTGCACCTACAAGTAAACTATTTTCCCACAGTCTTCCAAAATTTGAAAGTCATTCTTTTGGGTTAAGGCACCAGCACATCCAGGAATTCAACTTCAAATAATCTTGGGAAGGGTGCGATAGAAGGCGTATAATGAAACGGAGACACCCAGATGGTGCAGTAGGTAGAACACTTGACCTGGAGTCAGGAAGACTCATCTTCTTGAGCCCAAATCCAGCCTCAAACACTTACTTGCTGGGTGAACCTGGGCAAGTCAATTAACCCTGTTTGTCTCATTTTCATCATCTAAAAAATGGGCTGCAGAAAGAAATGGCAAAGCACTCCAGTATCTCTGCCAAGAAAATCCCACCTGGAGTCACAATGAGTCAGACATGACTGGAAGGACCAATCGACAATATAATGAAATCAAAATAGGACTGAACTTGGAATCAGAGCACAAAGGCTCAAGTCACACCTCTTCTGCTAACTACTCTTTTGACCTTGGACCAGAAACGTAAGTCTCAACAAATTTCAGTTTCCCTGTCTGTAAAATACAGATAATAATGAGAATAGGAATAGGACCAAAACCAGAGGGAGTGACACTACCCATGGAAACCCTGGGGGATTTAGACATTAGCACGCTGCTGTGAGACCAGTGAAGCGCCAGATAAATGTGGAACTGAGGTTCTGTGGGAGTCTCCTAGCTAGTAAGAGTTAGAGCCTGAACCCCAATCTGGGTTTTCTGACTCAGTCTAGCACTCATTCCACCACATGCTGCTTTTCTCAGTTGGGAATATTATCTGAACTGCTCTCAGATGGGACACTGAAACCTGGCTTTCATTCCTGGAAAAATCTTGTCTAGGAGATATTTCGAACTCTTAAACATGAAACACTTAAAACACTTGGACCTCACTCTGTCTATCCACCAAACCTCAGGAATTTTTCAGTTGCTCTGTTTTGGTGTTGGTTCTAATATCAATGAAATTTTCTTGGTCTGGAAGTTTCCCAGGCCTGGCTGGGTTTTGCTTTGAGATTCCCTGAAACTTCTTGGTTTTAAAAAAGAATTGGAAGAGTTTCTGTTCCTCTTCTCCTTGGCAACTAGAGAGGTCAGTGACATAAACTGAATCTAGTAGTGTCAAGCTACCGAGAAATCACTTAAAACTCCCAAGGTCAGCTTCTCATAGCTTCAAGATAATCTAATTCAGGGCCAGGGAAATGGATTAGATAACCCTTTCAGGTGATAGCAGAAGCTTTTTCTTCCCTTTTTAAAAATCAGAATAACAAAATCTTTTTTTCTTTTAAAACCCTTGCCTTTTGCTCAGAATCAATACCAGTCTAAGACCTATGTCTTAGACTCAAAATAATAGCAAATATCATTTTCAAAGCATCAGAGCAGTAAGGGCTAGGCAATGGGGGTCAAATGACTTGCCCAGGGTCACACAGCTTGGAAGTGTCTGAGGCCATATTTGAACCCAGGAACTCCTGTCCCTAGGCCTGGCTCTCAATCCACTGAGCTACCCAGCTGCCCCCAGAAATACAACTTCTAATACAGCTCTGTCTTCTCTTCTTTTGCATATATGACTTGCAACCTATTCTCTATAGACCTGTGTATACCTGTTAGAATGTAAGCTTCTTGTGAGTAGAAATTGTTTCATTCATTTAATTTTATTAGATCCCTAGCATAGTGCCTGACATACAGAAGATCAATAAATATTTATTAATTAATTGACTGATGAGATAATTGAGAAAATTAAGAGAGAAGAGGACAGAGGAGAAGATGGAGAAAGAGTAGAGAGAAGACAGAAAAAAGAGAAAAAGAGAGAGGAAGGGAGGAGGAGAAGGAGGAAGGAGGATAGGAGAAAAAGAGGGGTTAGGGGAGGGAAGTAAGTTAAATTTTTTTATTTGAAGTTGTTTTAATATGAAAATCAAAGCTTCAAAACAAATAGAATTGTCTCATCATTAATTAGATCCTTGCGAGTGAATTTGCCAGATTCAAATAGACTGCTTAATATTATGAGAGAGAGAGGGAAAGGGAGGGAGGGAGGGAGAGAAAGAGAGGGAGGGAGAGAGAGAGGGAGAGGGAGAGAGATCACAGTACTTAGGTACTTATGGTAGAACCTTGGATGGTACACATGCTTAGAGAGTGGAACATGGACATTAATCTTACACAGAAGACTGAGAAGGAATGGATGTGAAAGACAAAAAGAGAGCAGAGAGAGACCGACATCCCAGAAACCAAGAGAAGCAAAGGTATAAAAGAGGGGAGAGGTGATTCGTGGTATCAAAAGTTTCTAAGATTACCAACAGCATGGAAAGAGGTTCTGATCAAGAACACAGGCGATACCCAGTCAAAAGGGACATGGGAAGGGTGGGGGAGGGGAGGGAGGGAAATAAAATGATTTTTGTAACCAAGGAGCAATGTAAGAAATTAAAAATTAAAATTAAAAAAAAGTTTCTAAGAGGTCAAGAAGGAGGAAAGTTGGTGAAAAGTCACTGGACTGAATGAGTAAAGAGAGTAGCTTTAGTTGAGTGGGAGAATTAGAAGTGAGATTGGGAAATAATTGGGTGATGAGGAGATAGAGACACAAATTTGGAAATCTGGATGATTTTCTAAAAGGTAGGTCATGAAAAAAGGAGAGGAAAGAGGACAATAGCTTGAAGGTTTGGTAGAGACAAATGGAAATCTACTCTTGTCTTTGGTGTCACCATTTATGCATTTTTTTGTCTTGTTGATTTTGAAATTACTTTTGACCCTTCACTATTACTCACTTCTATCCAGTTAGATACCAAGCCTCACCTCTGCAACACCCTGTTCATCTACTCGTTCTTCTCTTTTCCCATTGCCACTACTCTAGTGCAGCGCTATCACCACTCTCTTGCAATCGTGTCCTAATGAGACTTTTTCTCTTCATTCTCAGAGAACTGAGGGATATTTCCTCTATGGCAATATCTTCCACACATGCTCAGTGGAAGAGGCTCTCACATGAAGAGCTGCGTGGGGACCAAGATGGAGGAGGGAATCTTCTGGGGACTGACCATGATAAAGTGGACAAAGCACTGGGAAAGAATTCTGAATTCAGGGCTTATACAGGTTCTGGTTCCAGCTCTATCACTATCTCTATGTATAATCTTAGGCAAGTTTGGGATTTTTTGTTTAGTCATGTCAGACTCTTTATGACTATTTTGTTTTGGTAAAGATTACTAAAGTGGTTTGCCATTTCCTTTTCCAATTTATTTTACATTTAAGGAAACTGAGGTAAACAGGGTTAAGTGATTTGCTACAGAATTACATAGCAAATAAGTGTCTGAGGCCAGATTTGAAGTCAAGTCCTCTTGATTCCAGAACCAGCACTCTATCTACTGTGCCACTAAGTCAGGGTTTTAGCATCTTCTAAAATGAAGGAGTTAGATGGAATGACTGCTAAGGTCTCTTCCAGTTGCAATATTCCAGATTTTTCTGTCCAAGTTATTTTGATTTCCAGAGTTAGATTGCCACATTCCCAGTTACTATCTGGGCAATCTAGTTATTGTTGTTGCTTCATATTTAAAATTTGTAGTTTGCTGCAGAATTTCTAGGAGGGTGCAGGATGGCTATCAGAGCATTAGGCAACTCCGAGATGTTTTACCCTGGGCTCTTCTGTTTACCCTAAACTGTGGATAACATCTTTGACTTCAATTTTTTTCTCCTTGGCCTCTTGTGAGGAAGTGACCCAATCTTGTGAGCTGTCTCCAATGAAACAAGCTTTGTCCTTGGCAGCTCTCAGGATTATTCGAATGTAGAGCTGGAAGGGATTTAGAGAAGCAGATTCACAGAATTTCAGAGTTGGAAGGGCTCTCAGAAACCACCTAATCCAATTTATTGCTGACCCCAGAATCATTCTTTACATCTCTAACAAGCAGTCATATACCCCTTTCCACCTGGAGAAATCTAGCACGTGTCTTTTGATTGGGGGAAGAATCTTTTCCCTCTTTAGGCTCCATTCTATTTTTAGATGGTTCTACTAATGAACAAGGAGCTAAAATTAGTCTCCTCTCAACTTGTGGGCATTTGGGAACATCAAACACAGAAATACTGAATTGTGGGTAAGTCGGTATTGCCAACCCACGAGGAAGCAGGAGATTTAGACTTGCTAGCTCATGAGGCAATTAGGTGGCATAATGGAGAGAATGATGGCCTTGAAGAAAGATCTGGGTTGGAATATCATGTCAGCCGTCTAGCTGGGTGGTCTTGGGCAAGTCACTTAATCTCTCTTTGCTTCCATTTCCTTCTCTATAAAATGAGGAGTTTGGACCTGATAGCCTCTAAGGTACATTCCAGTGCTAAATCTTTGAATATTGGTGTCTTCCTCATTCTGTGACACATGTGTATATTTGCTGGGACACACACAGGACTTGCTGCCCACTTCCAAATGCACAAATAGTCACCCACTGCACCCACCATTGATTTCCCCTCACCCCTGATGCTCAGCAGCACTCCTGGAAATTAGAGGGTGACTTTCCAGGACCCGGAAAGTTAGTGACTTAACCTTTGTCTACGTCAGTGGCTTCAACTCTAAAATGAGGACAATAAACACCTACTTTCCAGGGTTGTCCTGGGGTGCGAATGAGATAATATTTATAAAGGGCTTCGCACAGTGCCTACACATGGCAGGGAGCTTGGTCTAGTGGAACCCTTTCGTTTCACAAATGAGCACATCGAGGCCATGAGACGTTGGATCTCTTGAAAAGAAAGTTGTGGCAGGGTTGGGAGGAGGACCAAAGTTTCCCAAGTCACACACACATAGTTGTTGCCTCTGTTGTACCTCTGGGATTCCCACAAAAGTTCTGAGAAAATTCTAGCTTGTGTGTGTGTGTGTGTGCGCACGTGTATAACCTATCTACAGAAATTCACACCTATGTACGAATGAACCTATTGTACCACACTTGACCAAAAGCAGAGCAAAATTTAAGTTTATTTGAAACCAGAAAATTGAGACTTCTGGCTTCATTCCAAGAAAAAGAAAAAAATCAATTTTGTCTAAGGAGAAACTTTTTGGGCTTCTACAGGTCATTAAAACCAAGGTCTTTATTTATTTATTTTTCTGCATTTTATATACTTTCACTAAATTACATTCAAAATCAGTACTTTGTAAGCATTTGGAGTGGAACTGTCATTTTTAATTTTACAATCTGTTAAATAGTTAAATAATTTAATACAAAAATTAATGCAGTATTTGGAAAATGTATCTGGATTAATACAAAATTAAATTCCTCTCTCTTTTATCCCTGAATCACAAAGATAAAATAGCTTAGTGTGGCACTCAATTTTTATTTTCTCATGTAAAGACTTGTCTTCATTCATACTATTAGGAGTTTAATCAAATTTTTATGTTAATAACTATATGTATAGAACTGAACATGATGGGGGGGGTCATCCAGTTCATCCTCCTCATTTTACAGGAAAGGAAACTAAAGAACAGAGAGTGATACACTCAAGTTCACATGATAATTAATAATCTAAGGTAGGATTCAAACTTGTGCCTTGAAAACCAAGGTCTTTAAAGATTGAGTTCCTCACAAGCATCTCTTGCTTCCGAGCATTAATTATTATAGGTGAGGGATTTGATATTATGTAGAATTAAGAACTAGAGGTAATCTAGGGGCCACTGACTCAGTCATTTTATATATGGAGAAACTGAGCCCTAAGATTATAGGATTTTAGATTTAGAAAAGAAGGGGCCTTAGAGGCCACCTAATTTAACCCCTTCATTTGGTAGATAAGGACCCGAGAGTCAGAGATTAATTCTCTTCCTAAAGTCACATGGGGAGCAAAAAGGAGACATGAGATCTGAACCCAGATCCTCTCATCCCTAACCTAGCACTCTTTTCACTGTTCCATGCTCCCTTTTGCCTATGCTCAGGAAAATATTTAGTACTCCACTAATGACCTCTAGATCCAAATCCAGTAGTCTTTCTGTTATACAAGACTGGTATTTCAGTGGTATTTCAAAATGTGTTGACCTTTTACTAGTTTTAAATAGTCCTTAACTCTTCTGTATTTAAACTGGGGCAATAATCCACTCTAGAGATCCTGTAATACTACTGTTGGATCTGTATTCCAAAGAGATAATAAAAAAGGGGAAAAGACCTATGTGTACAAAAATATTTATAGCAGCTCTTTTGGTAGTGGCAGTTGAGAGGGGGTCCATCATTTGGGGAATAACCAAATTGTGGTACGTGTTGGTGATGGAATACTATTGTGCTATAAGAAATGATAAGCAAGATGATTTCAGAAAAACCAGAAACATCTGCATGAATTGATGCAGAGAGAAATAAGTAGAACTGTGAGAAAATTGTATATAGTAACAGCACTATTGTATGATGATCATCTGTGAAAACTTGCCCACTCTCAGCAATGCAATGATCTGGAACAACCCTGAAGACATGATGGGGAATGCTTCCACCTCCAGAGAAAGAACTGTTGGAATCAGATGGATGTGGATTAAAGCATGCTCTCTTTCATATCAGTGTATTTATGAGTTTTATTTGGGGGGTTTGGTTTTGTATGACTGTGTGCTTACAACCATAATCAATATGGAAGTATCCTTTGAATGATAATAAAAATAAAATTTTTAAAAATTCTTTCCAGACTGGGAGTTTATCTGCAATAGGTCTTTTTTCCTAACTAATGTAGTGATGTGGCAATCTTCTCTAATTTTCATCTATCCATTCATTAAATCATGAATCATCTTGTACATGTACAGGATTGTACTAGGCTGCCCTCAAGGAGCTACAGTCTTGGCAGAAGAAAATTTATATCTCTGAATACTATATTAGCAAAATAGAAAAAAATGACGATTTGAACATACAATTAAAATAAGATCAGAAAATCCACAAACTAAAAATTTGAAAATAAACACAAGATTTTGAAAATTAAAGGTATGCTAAACAGAATTGGATTTTTTTAAAATAAAGCAATTAAAAAACAAACAAGGAGCTTAATAAAATTGAGAATCCATTAGTTATTTTGGCAAAAAAAAAAAGAAAAACAGCTAATGAAATAAAAAAGGGGGAAAGGAAAATTCAAAAGAAATGGAGAGGAAATAAAGAAAATTTTCAGAAACTATTATACCAACCCAATTATATGGGTATCACGCTGAAAATTAAAGTGAAATATACAGATACATAAGGAAACAATAAACAACCAAACTTACAAAACAAGAAATAGATAATTCAAATAACTCAATCTCAGAGTGAAATTGAGCAATGAATTACACATCAACTCTAATTTGCCAAAGAAAAAAATATTAATCATAGATAGCATTTTAGGCATGTCTTCCCAAAATAATGTTATTTAATTTAACATTATTCTAAATCCAAGAATATCTAGCCAAGAAAGAGAAGTGTCCAAAGTGTCATAGCTTACTGTATACCCTCATACATATTCCTTTCTCCAAAAGGATTTAAGGTAAGATTTTAGGAATCTTGTAGAAGAAAAAAACACAAATTGCCAAAATACAAGTTTGTACTAACATTCCAGAATAGCTTCCTAAAAACAGGCATTGTTTCATTTCTTCCTGGAAAATACTCCTCAAGGATTGAAAAGGAACACTTTGATACATTCTTTCTGAATATAATAGTGTGGATCATAGCCTATAATTTCAGGAAATGGGGAAAGAGGAGACTGCCATTATATGAGTCAATAGGCCAATCGTTTCAAGGAATGAATAAATAATAAGACAAGAAGTTAAAAGTTTAGTCTCTAGACTTAATCCATTTTCTTAAGGGCTGCTGTTTTTGACTAATCTAAGTAGACAAATCTAGGAAGAAATACAAAGACTATATGAAATCCATGTACTAAAAAGGAGCCTAGACATCATATTTCAGAAAATTTAATGGATAACTGCCTAGGTATCTTGGAACTAAAAGGTAAAGTGGATATGGAAAGATCTATTGGTCCCTTCAAGAAAGAAATTTTAAAATGGAAACTGTGCGGAACATTATTGTCAAAATTCAGAATTCTCAGGCAAAGGAGAAAATACTAAAAGCATCTAGAAAAAATAATTCAAACATCATGAATACATAAGATTTAATAGCTACCACAATAAAAAAAATGGAGGTCTTCAAATATGATATTTTAGAAGACAAAGGAACTAGGATCACAACCAAGAATAACCTATCAAGCAAAAATTAATGTAATTCTACTAGGACTAAAAGAGTATTTAATGAAATTGAGATAAAAGAGGAGTGCTACCTAATTCCTTCTATGACACAAATATCATCTTGATATCTAAAGTAAAGGGAGCCAAAAGAGCAATAAGGAAAAAAAGACTATAGATCAATTTCCTTAATTAATATTGATATAAAATTTTAAATAAAACACTAACAAGAAGATTAGAACAATATATGAAATCATCATATACTATGACCAGGTTGGATTTAGCCCAAGAATGTAGAGCTGGTTCATTAGGGAAACTATAAGCATAATCGACTATTTCAATAACAAAGGCACCAAAATTTATGGTTAGATGAAGAAAAAGCTTTTGACAAAATATAAATCCATTCCTGTTAAAACGTTAGAATGCACAAGAATAAAGGGAGCTTTTCTAAAAATGATATGTAGTATCTTTCTAAAACCAAGAGCATATATTATCTGTAATCAGGATAAACTCCACACCTTTTCCTAAGATTACAGATGAAGCAAGGTTGTTCATTTTCCTTAGTGTTTTTACCATACTTGAAACTCTAGCCACAGGGGAAAAAAAATAAGAAAAAGACAATTAGAAAACAAAACTATAACTTTTTTCAGATAACATGATAGTTTTCCTAGAGAACCATAGAAATTCAACTAAAAAACTAGTCCAAACATTAACAGCTTTCAGTAAAGTTGCAGGACATAAAAAAAGAGTCCGGCACAAATAATTAGCATTTCTGTTTATTACAAACAAAACCCATCAGGAAGAAATGGAAAGAGAAATTCCATTTAAAATAACTATAGCTATTACAAAACACTTGGGAGTTTTCCTACCAAGACAGATGTAAGAATCATATGAACATAATTACAAAACACTCTTCATACAAATAAAGATATTTAAATAATTAGAAAAATATTAATTGCTCATTGGTAGGCTGAGAAAATATAGTTAAATGACAATATTTTACTAAATTAATTTACCTTTTTGGTGGCATGCCAATCGAATTACCAAAGAACTAATTACTGTGCTTTATAGAGTTTGAAATAATAATAGAGCTAGAAAAAAAATTCATCTGGAGGAACAAGAGTCAAGAGTATCAGGGGAATTAGTGAAGCGAGAATGGGAGTGGAGGGGCTCTAACAGTGCCAGACCTCAAATTATATTGCAAAGTTGTAATCATTAAAACATTTAGTACTGGATAAGAAACAGTCATTGATCAATGCAATAGATTTGGTACTCATTACCAGAAGTACTTGACAAAACCTACTGGGAAAACAAAAATAGTTTGGCAGAAACTAAGTATTGATCTCACACCATGTATGAAGATAAGATAAAAATGAGTACATGATTTAGTCACAGAGGATGATATCATAAGGAAATTAGTGGAGCATGAAATTACCTGTCAGGTCTGTGGATAGGAGAGTTCATCTCCACAAAAGAAATAGAGAGGCTCATAGGAGGGCAAATGGATAATTTAAATTATTTAAATTAAATTGTATTAATAATTAATTAACACATAATAATAATAAAATAATTAAAAATTAATAAAATTGTAAAGCTTTTATACAAACAGAACTAATGCAATTAAATTTTGAAGAAAAACAGGAAACTGGGAAAAATCTTGAGGTAAATTTCTCTGACAAAGTTTTACATGGATGTGTATATCATATCATTTATACTATTTTGTTTATCTAATTTGTTCTAAATGTTTTCATAATGTTGAGCTGTGTTTTCCTGTTATAAATCTAAGCTGGTCATAATGAAATTTTATAATATTAAGAAGAAAAATAGGAGTCGAGGGGATTTAATAGTGCCAGACTTCAAAATATATAACAAACTCATCAAAATAATTTGGTACTGGATAAGAAAGAGAATCATGGATCAGTGGAATAGATTAGGCACACAATATAGAGAAGTAAATGAATAAAAAACACAGAAACCAAACATAATTTGGCTGAGGACAGAAAAGGAAAATGAAAAATGATGGAGGGGTTGTGAATATATGTACATTAATATGCTGTTTGTGGAGCTGTGCACAAGTCCAACAAATCAGGAAAAGAATTTGGAAGTATGACAGAAAAGTAATTAAGCTGTATATGCCCGCTGGTCCAGCAATACTGCTACTAAGTCTAAACCCACCAATATTAAAGATAAAGAAATAAAAATGATATTGTTTTTAAAATTCATTGTGATCTACTTGAATTTATACCAGGAATGTGTAACTTAACATTATTAAAACATTGTGCATAAGTCAGATAAATAAAAACAGCATAAGCTACATAAATATATTTCTCAAATACATAGAAATATATGCATAGATATATGCTCCTAAAATATATGTCCCTACTTTGTGCCAGGCACTAGGACAAATTTATAAGAATGAGTCATTCCCCAATTTATTAAAGGTCAAGATATATTAACTAGCAATTTCAGAGGAAGAAATTAAAGCTATCAACAGTCACATAAAAATGCTCTAACTCATTAATGATTTAAGAAATGCAAATTAAAATAATTCTGAGGTATATTACACATCAGATCCACTAAGATGACAGAAAAGTAAAATGATAAATTGTGTAGAAGTTGTGGAAATATAGCTACACTAATACACTGTTGGTGGAGCTGTGAACTAACCCAAACATACTGAAAAACAATTTGGAAGCATGGCCAAAAAGTAATTAAATTCTGTGTATCCTTTGGATTGGCAATACTGCTATTAGGTCTAAAACCCAAAGACATTCAAGAAAAAGGAAAAAGACTTACATGTGGA
Organism: Monodelphis domestica; assembly: GCF_027887165.1. Taxonomy (NCBI): domain Eukaryota; kingdom Metazoa; phylum Chordata; class Mammalia; order Didelphimorphia; family Didelphidae; genus Monodelphis; species Monodelphis domestica. The sequence goes on from NC_077229.1 coordinate 423,210,098, forward strand.
CAAAATATTTATAGCAGCTCTTTTTGAGGAGATAGCTATCAACTGAGGAATGGTTGAACAAGTTGTGGTGTATGATTGTGTTGAAATACTATTTTGCAGTAATAAATGGTAAAGAGGATGATTTCAGAAAGACCTGGGAAGACTTGTCTGAACTGATTCAAAATGAAGTGACACAATTTGAGCAGAGCAGAAACCAAAAAATAATATAAACAATGCCTACAATTATGCAGAGAAAGACAACTTTAGATATCAACAAAAATCATCAACAAAACTGGAAAATATTGTTTCAAATTCATGAAGTATACTCTTCTTTCTATTAACAAATGTATTGGGGTGGAGCCAAGATGAGAAAGCTGGAACTGTTCCAAGAATCCTCCTAAACAAACCTTAAAATAGTGCCAACTTGAAAGGTAGGCAGAGAGTTGATTTTCATGAGGAAATGGGGAACTGGAAGTAAAACTGCACACAGAGGAATGAGGATTGACCACCCCCAACTTACTGCACAAGCCTGGACATAGGCCAACTTTGGGATCCTGAGGACCCTGCCTAAATCATCATCAGAATGCCCCCCCTCCCACCCTGACCCCTTGAAGTCCCAAGCCTTGGCACCAGCCCACAGTGAGGTCTGAAAGTCCAAAGTAGCTGGCCCTTTCAAGCCTGCGGTGAAGTCTCTAGCCCCAGGGCAAAATAATTCACAGTGTCCCAAGTCCTACCAGCCATCATCAAAGGAGACAGAATCAGCAATTTTCAGAACTCCAAGTCCACAGGCGAAAAAAAAAAAATAAAAAAGGCTGGGAAAATGAGCAAACTGCGAAAGAAATGCCTAACATGGAAAATGTTTATGGAGACAAAGAAGAGCAAGGCCTGGCTTCAGTAGGGAACAGTGAGAGCAAAGCAACCATAGGCAAAACTTCAAAGAAAAATAGGAATTGGTCTCAAGCACTAAAAGAACTCAAAAAGGAATTCAAAAATTAGCTAAGAAAGGTGGAAGAAAAATGGGAAAAAGAAAATGACAGTTTAAAAAGCAAAATTGGTCAAGTGGAAAAAGAGGCACAGAACCCAAAGCAAAACGACTGAAGTGTAAGCTGCCTACATTATCAGTTGTGATCACCCTTTCATGTTTTGCTTAAGTATTCTGGGGAAATTGTATTTCCTGATGGAGTTAAATGGGAAAACAGTGGGGATTCAGATACTATATTAAAAGAAAATGTATCCATGTATGTTTAAGAAACAAATGGAATGTTAAATATTAGAATAAGATAACAAGGTAGTGGATATTAAGAATCAACAATATATACTGATAATGTCAACTAGATGGTCCAAACAATGAGAGGCTCTGAGAGGTCAGACAACTTGTGTAGGGTCCCAAAGCTAGTAAATGGCTGAGCCAGGACTTGAACCTGTGTTTCCTGTTTTTAAACATAATGCTCATTCCATTAATGGCCTCAGAATTTTATGCTACTTTTACTCACACTATCAGGGCACACCAGGAAAATTACTCTTGACCCCTGTTCTAGGGCAATTGAGGAATCAAGTAGCTAGGTTGTGACTCAGGGAGGAAGCTTTGGGAGGTGGTACAAATGGGGGAAAGAGCATACTCCCTCAGTGGTAGCCAACCCAACAAGCCCTGAGGCTCCTCTGTCAGCAGTCCATAAAGGATAGTTTTCCTTCATTATTTCTATATTCCCTTAGGCGACCCATCATATTTCCTCTATTGCTGTTCTTTGTCTTAATTTTAATGACACTCATGACATTTGACAATAAGAAAAGAAAATTATATGCTATAATTAAACAATCCTTTAATGACTCAAAATGCCATTCAATGTCAATTTTAATGACTGGATAAGAATACATATATTTAGATATGGCCATTGTAGAAATTTATTTTACTTGACTGAATATTTGTTTCGAGGGTTTTGGTTTTTTTCCCCTGGGTGTGTGTGTGAGAGAGTTTGAAGGATAGGGAGAGAGAATAAGGAAGGAGAAAAATAATTTTTTTAATTTAAATTTAAAATGAAATTTTCTTTAAAAATATAAATTTTAATAAATCAATCTCATGGTTCTTTATTGTTTTCCTTGAAATTTAGTCACAGTTTTTCATCTTCAATTTCTTGCTAAGGAAGGTTCCTAGAACTTGGAAAGTGTCAGGTCCCTCCTGGAAAAGGAAATGTTTTGACTCGGGAGAGAAGACAAAAGAAAAGACAATTGTTTTTGATATCAAATAAGTAATCACTTTGTGGCAGAATCTAGGAAGGCTTCCTGCCCCCATCAATGAAAGTTCCTCATGACTTTGTTTTTTAAAGGGGCTCCCTTCCCCCATCCCTTACCCTGACCTCATCCTGGAAGTTGCGAAAGGAGAATTGCTTTGCTCATTTACATCCTAAGTTTCTGTATATGAAGTCCCCCAAAACCAACTGGATTCCTGACCAAATTGAGTTTCTTCTTCCACCACCCAGGCCTGCTTACAGACAGCTGTTCCCCAGAGGCATGTGACACTGTCTAGTACTTTTTGTCCAACAGCTGGGGGATTTCCTACCTCTTCATCTCCTTGGAAACGGTGGGGTTTGTTTCTAAAGTATCATTTTAGAAATGTTTTTAAAAAGTTATTTAAAAAAGAACAAACTTATTTTAAGAATCCTTACTGGAGGGCAGCTAGGTGGATCAGTGGATTGAGAACCAGCCCTAGAGATAGGAGGTCCTGGGTTCAAATGTAACCTCAGACCCTCCTTAGCTATGTGGCCCCCCAGAACATATTGCCTAGCCCTTACAGTTCTTCTGCCTTGGAACAAATACCTAGTATTGACTGTAAGATAAGGCTTTAGGTAAAAAAGAGAATCCTTACTACTCTAAATTTACAAATCCCAAAGGAGTATCATGGAAGTGGAAAGAGCACCATATTGGGATTAGGAGGTTTGAATTTTCTAGTCCGGATTCTGTCTCTAATTATGATGTGGCCTCAGTCACATAGTCATTTTCCCTCTCTAAGCCTCAGTTTCCTCATCTGTAACATGAAATAGTGGGTCCAGATGATATCTAGATTGTCTTCGAGCTTTGACATCCTAATCATCAATCAAATCGTCATTAGATTCTACTTACTAAAACAGGACAGTAAATTCCAATATTTTAGAATAATTTTCAGTGTTAAGGGGATTCTGGTTAATAATCATTTAACCTGAGAAATCAATTCACCACAAACCTTCATTCTCTGAGGATAAAAGCCATCAAAGTTTAGGTATATAATAAGGTCTTCAACATCTGGCGTCCATAAGAATCATTAGAAATTCACAACTTATTCTAAGTGAATTGAATTATTTATTCACTGAATTGCAAACTTCTGATTTTTTTTTTAATTGAACTTATTCACTAATGGAAGAGTGCTTGGTATTGGGCATCAGGCACATGATAAGAAGTTGACATGAATATTCAACATTGCCTGGCCATTACCATTTTTCTGCCTTGGAACCAATAATTAGTATGGATTCTAAGACAGGAGTCATATATAGATGGAAATATTTAACAAAATAAATAAGATACAATAAAACATAGATAAAATTACATTTTAAAAAACTCTTACCTTCAATTTTAGAATCAATACTGTGTATTGGTTCTAAAAAAAATAGCAGTAAGAGCTAGGCAATGGGGGTTAGGGACTTGTCCAGGGTCACACAGCTATGAAGTGTCTGAGACCAGATTTGAACTTAGGACCTTCCATCTCTAGATCTGGTCCTCAACTCACTGAGCCACCCATCTGCCCCCTTGATAAAATTACATTTTAAAAATTAAGTTGGGGGCAACTAAGTGACACAGTGGATTGAGAGCCAGGTCTAGAGATGGAAGGTCCTAAGTTCAAATCTGTCTTCAGATTCTTTCTAACTGTGTGACTCTGGGCACTTAACCCCATTGTTTAGCTCTTGCTGTTCGGTCTTGGAACCAATTTAGAGTACTGACTACATGATGGAAGATAAAGGTCTTTTTTTTTTTAAAGATGGGGAAAGAATGATATGGCACAGATTAAAGGGTCCCAGAGGAGAATGCCAACTGGAAGAAAAAAACATCCATCTTTGCCTTTGCTAGAGCCCACAGAGGGCAATCTTATAAGTCACAGATACTATTTGGGTCTCTTGGAGGGAGGGTTTATCAATACAAAAGAGATTGCTTATGGGCTTGTGTGCCAGTCTGGGTGTGTGTATTAGTTTCTGAATAAAAATTATTTCATCTTCTTAGCCTTGGGAACTTGCGTACTTATAAAGGTAACTCATGACTGCCCTTGAGGGCAATGCCAGATACTCCTTTTCCAGGTCATATGGGGAGAGGCAACTAGTTCCAAAAGCAAGATTGTGCCCAGAGTGTACCCTGATTCTTCAAGATTGGAAATGGCCTCCAATGCAAGCATTACAGGAGAGCTTCAAAGTCACAGATTTCTCCAAGTTGGGCATGTGTGTTTGGACTTGGGGAAGCCTCATAATCACTCTCAAACCTCACAGAGACCCACAGAAGCATCCCTTTCCTTACAATCACAAAAATATAAGTAGAAAGAAATCAGAGCCTCAAGATGCTGAGACTACCACCTCCTAGGCTCTTTAGTCTCTCTGCCTGGGCACATCACCTACATTTAGATGGTCTTCATCAAAGAGGGAACCTTCAAAGAGTTACTCAATATCAAGTGGGAAAGAGAGAGAAATTCAGAGAGTGGAGAGCAAAATGTCTTTAAAGAGCTGATGGGCAAAGGACCCAAATATCTTCTAAAGTTTGTTTTCTCTAAATATTCTAGCAGGTGTGCTTCTATAATTACCTGTGTAATGATAAAAAAAAATAAAAGAACAATAAAGAAAATGATCAAAGAAAAAAGATCTTTAATCCAACAAGTCCCTACTCTTCTCCACTCCACAGCTCCAAGTCCCATTCAAAAGCCCCCTCCTTAGAGTGGGATTGATCTGTTTATGGACCAATCCCATGACAAGAAGTAGGGGGAGGGAATCCTGGGAGGTGCAAGGTATGCTGGGGGATGTAGTTCCCCAGCATACAGTTTTTCTTAATGCACATACCTGCTACCTGATTCAACAGTTTTCCTATCCTTAGTGTCACAGAAACATCCCCAGGAAATCTCACCCAACATTGTACTTTCTTCCTTTCCTGAATCCCACAGAGGCCCATTTTCTTTATTAATAAAATCTAGTGTTTATATAGTATTTTAAGGTTTGCAAAGCAATTTACATATGTTGTATCATTTGATCCTCACAATAACTCTTTGTAATATTTTTTCCTTGGTCTGGTAGTTCTTGAATTGGCTATAATATTCCTGGGTGTTGCCAGTTGGGGATTAAGTACAGGAGGTGATCTGTGGGTTCTTTCAATCTCCACTTTCCGCTCTTGTTCTAGAATGTCAGGGAAGTTTTCTTGGATAATTTCCTGTAGGATGATGTCCAGACTTTTTCTTTTGTCATGGTCTTCCAGTAGACCAATGATTCTTAAATTCTCTCCTGGAACAATTTTCTAAATCTTCTGTTTTGTGAATGAGGTGCTTCATATTTTCCTCATTTTTTTCATTTTTCATTTTGTTTTATAGCTTCCTGCTGCCTTGTGAAGTTGCTTGCTTCTAATTATTGTATTCTGGTTTTTAAAGACTGAAATTCATCCCTGGCTTTTTGGTCATCCTTCTCTTTCTGGTCTGATTTTCTTTGGAGGTCATCTTTCATCTCCTTTGCCTCATTTTCAAGCTGATTAATTTTGGATTTCAAGACACTATTTTCTCATTTTAGTTCAAGCGCCTCTGTTTCCAGATGACTTATCTTGCTTTTTAAGTTCTTTTCCCAGTTGTCTTCAGCCTCTCTTAATTTTGTTTTGAATTGTATTTTGAGTTCTTCCAAAGCCTGTGTCCAATTCTCTGGCGTTTCTGTGTTTTTGCTTGTTGTTCCTTGATTATCCTCCTCTGTTACATTTGATCTTTGTTCATTGCCTGGTTAGAAGCTGTCGATTGTAATTTCTTTTTTCTTTTTCTGTTGTTTGCTCATATTTGCCCCCTTCTTTTCCCCATGTAGTTGCCTGAACTCTTACTTCTCTCATTATGTGCTGGATCTGTGGGTTTGGGCTTTTCTGTCGACCTTAACCCTTGAAGCTTAGCAAGGCTCTCAGAGTAGTCTGTGGGAGAGGGGTGTTGGAGCTTGAGCTTCCCTGCCCTTTGAAGGCTTGATAAGATTAAGCCCAGCTGAGTTGAACTTGCAGAGCTGGATGTGCCCTGAGGCCAAAATCTCAGGAAAAGGGGGGGGACAATATGGAGTGTCTCTGCTGCTTCCACTAGGCTGCCTCCTCTCTGCTTCTCTTAGAGCTGCCTCCCAGCCACCCATGTTCAGAGCCCTTAGCCTGGCACAGCTTTGCCTGCAAGGTACTCCCTCCAGACTAGTGCCCTATCTCACCCAGAGATTCTAGCCACTGCTGTAGGCTCAGCACTGCAGGTGGGGGAGGGGTCCTGGGACCTTCCTTATTTCTTCCCCTTAAACCCAAGTGTTCTAGAATTCAGGCTTTTTTGGGGTGTACCTTTTAAGTTGAGTCTAGCAGGAGGGGTGCTTGGCTCTGTCCTGTTGTTAGGTTTGGTTTTCAGTCCCCTAAGAGCATTTTTTTTTAATTGGGAAGGAAGGGTTTTCAGAGGTCTGAACTTTCTCTTGCCTCTATGCTACCATCTTGACTCCACCACCTCATAATAACTCTTTGAAATAGATGCCATTATCCTCATTTGACTGATAAGGAAATTGAAGCTGACTGTAGTTGGGTGACTTGTCTCAAGTAAGTGTTTGAGATAAGATTTGAACTCAAAACCAACTTTTTTGTCTTCATTTGAGTATTTCATCTTCCTCAGAAAATCATGTCAGTTCTTGCCCAGATGCTAATTCTGAATAAGAGCTCATTTACTTCCTCCTCCCCACCCTGAGACAGAGAATTAGCCGACGTAATGAGGCCTGCCAATATGTTGTCACGGTCTAAGCGCCTTTAGAGTCATTTCTATTTTCGTCATACCCTGTATACAGAAGTTAACTGAAACTTGTAACATTATCTTAAAAGGGGCAGAACACTATTTCCATAACTAGAAAGGGAAATCTGGAACTCAGAGAGAGAAAATGACTCAGTTAGGGTCACAGAGTTCCTGACTTTAGAGTCAGCTGATCCTGTATTTACTGGGTCACCTAGCTGACTGTTAATACTTTGCTTATTTCATTCTCCATTGGGCCCTTCTTTGTGTCTATTTAAACCCTATCAGGGTCCACCTCAAGTCCTTCCTTATGCGTGAAGCTGCTCTCCAATATTCTAATTCCCATGATTTTCTCTTCTTTGAAATGAAGCTAAGGAGCTATCCTTAGTTTCAAGAATTTGGAAAATTAGAGCATTTGAGCTGACTCAAGGCTATGCTCAGGACAGTTTGGGCCAGCCCAAGTGAGTGACCTGATCCTTGAGAGAAGGAGCCTTGAGGCATAATCTACTAGAGGGAGCCCATAGCTCTCAAGAGTCAGAAAACCTAGGTTTTAGTGCATGCCTGCCACCCTCTCAATTCTATGACTTTTGGCAAGTTTCTTAACCTTTCTAGACCTCCGTTTCCTCGTCTATAAAATGAGAGGATTAAGCTAACTATTCTTTATAATCCCTCCACCAGCTTTAAAATCTTCTATTCCCATGATCCCTAGATTACTTAAAGAGTGAGCAAGCATTGGGAAGGGATTGATGGGCCAAAATAACAATGGGTTACAGTGGAATTGTTTGTTGGCTCCCAGAGGGGGCCAGGAGGAGGGGAGGGAGGGAAAGAGCATGAATCATGTAACCATGGTAAAATATTCAAAATTAATTAATTAATTAAATTAATTAAATGAAAATGAAAAAAAAAACCCCAATGAACAATAAATAATAAAAAAAATATCCATCTCAAATTGGGATGATCCCCTCAAGGCAGACTGGGCCAGATCCCACTGTATCCAGGACTCTTTGCAGCTTTCTGGATGCTAGGACACTGAGGTTCCCCTTTCTCATAGCCATCCGGCTAGGAGCCAGCAAAAAGACCCCATCTCCACCTCCTCCCCCACCTTGACTCCTTTAGTTATACTGACTCTGACTAGTTTCTAACTCCCCAGGCAAAAAGAATTCTGTTCTTGATAAGATTTCACAATCTGCCCATCACCAACCCAGACTATGACAACATGGAGATGACCAAGAACCAGTTTCTCTATCTTCATTTGAGTAGTTCATCTTCTTTAGCAAATGATGGCAGCTGTGGCCCAGGTGCTGACTGTGAATCAGAGTTCATTTACTTTCTCCTCCCCACTCTGAGACAGAGAATTAGCAGATGTAACAAGGCCTGTCAATATGTTGTCAAGGTCTAGTGCCTTCAGAGCCATTTCTATTTTCATCACACCCTGTATACAGAAGTGAGCTGAAACTTGTAACATTACCTTAAAAGGGGCAGAACACTATTTCCATAACTAGAAAAGGAAATCTGGAACTCGGAGAGGGAAAATGACTCAGCTAGGATCACATAGCCACTTAGTAGTCAAACTGGAAAAAGATAATTTCTTTGAAGGCAGGATCTGCGTCTCTGAAGGAGTATTTGTAGAGTGTTTAGGACCTTCTTGAAAAATTGTAATTAATTAATTTCCAATATGTTTCCATGGTTACATGATTCATGTTCTTTTCCTCCCCTCCTCCCTCCCCCCCTCCTGTAGCCAACAAGTCATTCCACTGGGTTTTACATGTGTCATTAATCAAGACCCATTTCCATGTTGTTGGTGTTTGCACTGGGGTGATGTTTAGAGTCTACATCCCTAATCATATCCCCATTGAACTATGCGATCAAGGAAATGTTTTTCTCTAGGACCTTTTTTTAAAAGAGAAATTAAATATTTTAATAAAAATGGCTTTTTATTACTTAGCTAAAAAAATGACAACACTACATTTCCAATTGTATTATTCATTATTTCCCTTCGCACTCCCTCATATCCAACCAAAGTGACCTTCTTTACACATAACTCTCCTTTAGGAAAGAAATTGCTTTAATACAATCTTCCTGATTAGGCCATCGTGAGACCAGAAACCCAGAAACAGCTTTACTGGCCTGATCATGAGAAAATAGTTTTAGAAGTCCTTAAGAACACAGAAGGTTTCGGTCACTGATGAAAAGGTCCTAAGGTAATATATGCATGATGCATGAACTCCCTCAAGGCTACTTGATCAAAGCCACTTATAAGTTCTTCTAGGCCCCCAAGACCTCTGTGTTTGCAGCTGATGTATCCATATGTAGTAGAAACAGGAAACTAATACCTTAAGGTTAGACACTTGTAACTGAGGATTTGTTTCCAAAGAATCACATATCCTCTCAGTTCCAAATCTCTACCCTCATCCTCTTGTCTATTTCTAGAACCATAGATCAAATAAAGAGTGTAATTAATAAGCTTTAGTAACTCGAGGATCTGGGAAGGAGGAGATGTCGAGGGGCCCTGGGATGGGGCAGGTGCTTAGTTTTATAAGTCTAAGATGTCATTCTTGACAGCCATAAGGTGGGACATTTTCTAAATTGGAATTTGCATGGCCCCTCTAGTTCTTTGGGCCTCTTGGAACCTGGCCCAGAGTGTGAGGAAAAAACATGCTCACACTCCTCTACCCAACACCGTCATTCTCAGGAAAAGGGTTTAAGGCTTTGACTACAAGGAGCTAAGAGCTCAGATTTCTGCATCACCCCAAAATCCAACATATTCTTCACATTAGAGTCCACCGTTATCTCACCGGGCACTCAGAGGAAGAAATTTGTAGGCTGGCACCAATCAACTACACTCCTCTGTTTGGCATCTGGAGCCCTTCAGAGTTTAGCCCTAACTTACCTTTGTAAGCTGATTGCACATTACTCTCCACACACTCTCCATTGCAGTCACCCTGGCTTCCTCACCATTCTTCTTATAAGAGCTTCATCTCCTATCTCTCTTCTACCAGATTGTTGCCCCATGTCGTGAATGCATGCCAGCTGCACCTTTCCTTTTGGAATTACGGAATCATAGAATTCTAGAGTGGGAAATTACTTCAGCCGCCATCTTGAAAAGAGATCCCCACTAAGACCTCTGCTTAAAAGGCAGGTAGATGACAAAGTGCATAGAGAACTGGGTCTGGAGTCAGGAAGACCTGAGCCCAGACAGTTCTTAGCTGTGAGAATTTGGGCATGTTGCTTGTCTTCAGTCTGTCTTGGCTGTAATTGTAGATAAGAATAGCACCTATTTTAGAGACAATTTGTAAAACACTTAAGTCAGTGCTTGGCACATATAGAAATGGGAGTTATCATCATCATCATCATTATTAGCTTAAAGACCATTAGAGAGGGAGAAATCAGTATCAGCAGAGATAGTTTGTACCACTTAGCAAATTCCATTCCTTGGGAACTCACTAAGCGACTTAGATTTTTGAAAGACGTATATAGAAGGTGGAGGTCAGAGTCCCTCTCGGTGCTGGGGATAATTTCAGGGAAAATTCTTCATTTTTTCAAGCCTCCATTAGTCCTGGAACTCATTAATACCCTCTGCTCTTTGGGGCCCCTCTGATTGGACTGTGGCACAGAGAACTCCTCCTAGAATCTCCATGGAAGGAGGATGCTCTGGCTAGCCATCTCTTTATTGCCTACCTGGTTGCTCCCCTTTGACTTTTTCCTATCATGCTTTTCATGCTGGGTACCTTCCCAACCCCTCTCAATATCCCTTCTTCATCATGGCAGCCCTTCAAATATTTAAGATAGGTATCATGTTTGCCCAGAGTTTTCTCTTCAAAAGGCTAGAAAAACCCCAGTTTTTCAACAGATATTCATTTTCAGAACATTCTTCTGCTAGTTCTTCCTAAAATGTGGTTCCTGGAATCATACACAATGATCCAGATATAACATAACCAGATCAGAATTCAGGGGGAATAAAGCCCCCTTGTTTCTGGAAGCTTTTGCTGTTGTCCATTAATTTTTCAGATATGTACAATTTTTCATGATCCAATTGGGAATTTTCTTGGCAATAATACTGGAGTGGTTTGCCATTTCCTTCTCCAATTTATTTTACAGATAAGGAAATTGAGGCAAATGGGTTAAATGACTTGCCCAGGGTCATATAGATAGTAAATATCTGAGGTGATTTGAACCCAGGAAGATGAGTCTTCCTGAATCCAGACCCAGTGCTCTAGCCATTGTAGCACCTAACTATATTTTTCTTAATGTATCCCAAGATTGAATTGATTTACCTTACAGACTCTTATTGAACTTTCAGTCTGTTAAAAAAAAAACAAAACATGATCTTTTTCAAACTGCTATCTAGACATGACTCCCTTATTTTATATTTCTAAAGTTGATTTTTAAGAAGATTAAATGAATAATGATATATGTATTATGAGAATGAGATTGATATGTTGATTTGATAAACTGATCTTCCTAGATTTAACCCAGGATTGGACCCAGCCCATCATGACCCTTTGGGCTCCTTCCATTATGTCATCTGTAAATGTGATGAGCATCTGGCAGTGGAGTCAAACTGAAACAGAAATAGGGACCACTAAATTGTATATGAGGATGGCTACAGGCTGCCTATTGACTTAAAAAAGCACATTTAAAAAATAAATTAATGTATTGATTTAGAATATTTTTCCATGGTTCCACGATTCATGTTTTCCCTCCTGTCTGGGTTTTACATTACCATTGTAGAAAAGCACATATTAATATTATCTCTGTTCTATTGTATTTTTAAAAGAATATTTCCCAATCACATAGTAATGTGGTTTGGAATAACCTCTGGAGTGTTGAGAGATGCTGACCAACTATTTGACACTTCTGATTCAAAGCAAAAATATTAAATAGCATAGATCTGTGTATATATCCCCGGGGATCTCCCTCTTGTCACACTGATATTGAACTGTTAATGATACCTCCTTGAGTCTATTGAGTTCTAAATCTAACCGTGTTATTGCCTGGTCCTCATTTCTCCATCTTTCTCACAAGAAGAGCATGAAAATGTTATCAAAGCCTTTACTAAAATCTAAATAAACGATATCTATAGCATTCCCTTTATCTACCAGTTTAATAAACTTGTCAAAAAATAGAAATAAGTTCAAACTGGGATAATCTATTTTTTCTTGTATCAATTTATTTGCATTTTTATTTTCAATTCCAAATTCTCTTCCTTCCACCATCTTCTCTCCTACCCACCGGGAAAGCAAGAATTCTGTATAATAGGTGTTCTTGCTTTCCCAGTGGGTAGGAGAGAAGATGGTGGGAGGAAGAGACCATCCCTACTTCTTTTTTTCCTCCCTCTCTTACTAGATGATCCTTAACCCGACATCATTTCTTATATGATAAGCAGCTGATTCCTCCTAATGACTTCTAGCTTTCCTCTTTGGAAAGAGCTTCAAATTTGCTTTTTAGTCTCAAATATATAGTTGCCCTTTTCCACCACTTTCTTTTCTGATATTCTTATACTCTCCAGCCTTCAGACAAAGTTAACTTGTCTCCTTACACTTCACAGATTTGTTTTTCCATTGAAGTGCCACTATGTGCATGCATGCATGCTTAAAGGAATATTTTATTATCCTTGAAAATGCAGAACAAGGGAAGATGTACTTAAATCCCTTTTTCTTTATTTTCTAAGAGTTAGATCAATATACCCTTTGGTTATAGATAGAAGTTGCTTGGCTCTAACACAAATTTTCACTTAAGTCATCACTGCAAAATTTATCAAGCTCTCCATACTTATTGAGATTCTTAGCCTTCTTCTGGTACTGGTTCTGGATATTGCTATTTACAATCTTTTATCATCATCTCTTAATAATTTGACAGCCACACTCAGTTTGTTTTCCTTTGTTCCAACATCTTCATACTATATCTCCCCTTCTTTTACTAACATTCTATTGATATCAAGAATTTGCTTTACTTTTCAGCTTACTCTACCAACTTGTCTTACCAATTTATTTTGCTCATCTTCTTTTAGCTTTGCCTTGCCAACTACCTCCTTTTTTCTTTATTTGATTCATACTCTTTCGATCCTTATTCCTCAGTCCTTTTCTTCCTTCATTTTGCATCTTCCTTCAAACTGAGCAATTTTCTCCCTTCATTTCAAATTGTTCTTCTTTACCTTGTCCTCAAGTAATCCCAAATTTCTCCTTTTCCAAATTGAACATCTAGGTTTCTTCAAAAATGGAAACTTTGTTCGAATCAAGAACATTTGTGATACCCAGTGGAATCGTATGTTGGCTATGGGATAGGTGGGGGTGTGGGGGTGGGGGGGGAGGAGGAAAATGATCTTTGTCTCCAATGAATAATGCTTGGAAATGACCAAATAAAATAATGTTTAAAAGAAAAGAAAAAGAAAAATGGAAACTTTGAAAAATCATTTTCATATTTTTTTGTTCTAATAGATTTGGAGTCTAAAGGAATTTGAAAGATTTTCTAGTTCAAAGATAGCCAGTTTAAGGGCTAGATGGACACCAATCTCATTTTTGCTAAAATCATCAGTAACTTCCTTTTTCCTAGAAGCAGTTTACTATTGACCAAATATTGGGTTCCCACTTCCTTTTCTAGTGGACATTCTATCAAAGCTGGGAAAGGGTCTGAAAGCAGGTGATTAAAGGAAGAGGAAGAAACAAAATGTACATGATAGTGAATACTGATGATAAATAGGTTCAACCTTAAGTGTTAGTAAAGTAGGGGGTTGCCTGTGAGGAGTGATTTAAGGGGCAACAGAAAAGCTCTCCACTCAGTATTCTCTCTTCCACCTAGGTCCCCTGATATGTGAAAGTCTATCACCAGGGATTCATTTATTTGAATTAAACATTGCCCTCTGATTGTGATCCTTTTAAAAACCTGATCTCCCTATGCTATCCAAATTGAAATCCCTCTAGGGCTAGCCAAGAGGATTCTAGAAGGATTTTATGGTCCAGATAAAAGGTAAGGGCAACTAAATATTTGTGTCTTGAGGACCAGACCTTTTGAGAGAACTGACCAGCTGAAGACAGAGAGGCAGAGAATTTATCCTCCATGAACCTCCAGACCTTAGTCACAGAGCCAGCTGGTTTTTCAGGAGGCTGCCAGAGGGAGAGGCCAAGTAGGGCAGAGGTTTATTTCATGTTTATTTTTAGGACTGATTTTAAAATAGGACTTCAGTCACCTTGGTCATCACCTTTGGAAAACCAGGGGGGATTTGTTACATTTACTCTCACAATTAATATTGTGATCACTTGACAGCCCTACATTTACCTCTGGGAAACCATCCTTGACCATACTGGTTTGAAGTCTTTTGGCTTCCTCTGAATTCTTCTGTCAATCATTACCTAGACGAATCATGTGCAGTCGCACAATAGTCCTATTTCTCAGCTCTCAAATCTCATCACACAGAACCACAGCATCTTAGTTCTGGGAGGGACCTTCAAGGCCATCTAGTAGTCCAAACTATACATGCATAAGAATCCCATCTACAGGATACCCATCAAGGTAGATTACCTAGACTGCTTGAAGACCACCTATGAAGAGGAATCTCCCCCAGAAGCCCATTCCACTTCTAGATAGCTCTAATTGTTAGCAGGAGCAGTAGGTGGAGCACTGGGCCCAGAGTAAGGAAGCACCAAGTTCAAATCCAGCCTCAGATGCTTTCTAACTGTGTGACCCAGGCAAGTCACTTAACCCTGTTTTCCTCAGTTTCCTCATGTGTAAAATGAGCTGAAATAAGAAATGACAAACCACTCCAGCATCTCTACCAAGAAAACCCCAAAAGAAAGGGCACAAAGAATCAGACACAACTGAAAATGACTGAAAATCTTTAATGTATTTGTCCTTACGTTGAGCCTAAATCTGACCCTCCGCAACTTCTACCCAGAGTTCTTCCCTCTGGGGCCAAGTAAAATAAATCTAGTCCTTCTTGTCCATGATAGCTATTCAAATGCTTGAAGATGGTTGCTGTGTTTCCTCCCAACCTTTTCTTCTCCAGGACAATATCATCAGACTTTTGACCTAAATTATATGGCATGCATTGCGATCCTCTCACCATGCTGGCTTCCCTCTTCTAGACACAGTTCAGCCCATACATCTTTCTTAAAATATGGTGGCCAGAACTGAACACAATCATCCAGATGTGGGCTGACCAAAGCACGATGTAGCGTGATGCTAACTTCCTTGTCCTGGACCCAGAGGTGTGCTGGCAAATGTCTGTAGCCACTGACTCTCCAGGGTGGGGAACATACACACAACATACGTTTAAGTTTAATCAACATTATTAACATTCTTTCCCTTGTTTCCTTAAGTCTAGACGTCAACAAACCAAGTCGAAATTGGTAGCATTTGCTGATTTCTCAGATGAAAATAAATGTTTACCCTGAAAATCTAATAATGGCCTCTCAAGAGCCCAAACAACATGTCTCCAACACACACCTGCCTGGGTCCTCTACGTGTCTTAAAAAAACAAACTATTCCTTACCAATTCTGTTTAGAATCAATACTGTATATTGGTTCCAAGGCAGAAGAGTGGAAAGGGCTAGGCAATGGGGGCTAAATGACTTGTCCAGGGTCACACAGCTAGGAATTTTCTGAGGTCAAATTTGAGCTGAGGATCTCTGTTCTCCAGGTCTGGCTCCTACCCACGGAACCACCCCCACACATGTTTTAATGAAGTCCATATTACATGTCATACTATTGATATATATTGATTTCGTAGTCCAATAAATGCCTCAATTTTTCCCATTAAATATTATCTGCCGCATCTCTTTTATCCTGATTTGTGAAATTGATTTTTCAAACCCAAGTTTAGAATGTTTTTTTGTCCCTGTGATAT